>NC_088302.1:57890990-57995330 GCF_032854445.1 Liolophura sinensis | reverse complement strand
GATAAATCAGGCCACTCAGGCAGCAAAGTCACCAGTGCAGTGCTAAATCAGACACTCAGGCATCACAGTCACTAGTGCAGTGATAAATCAGGCCACTCGAGCAGCAAAGTCAGTAGTGCAGTGCTAAATCAGACCACTCAGGCAGCACAGTCACTAGTGCAGTGATAAATCAGGCCACTCGAGCAGCAAAGTCACTAGTGCAGTTGCTAACTCAAACCACTCAGGCAGTATAGTCACTAGTGCGGCACTAAATCAAAGTCACTAGTGCAGAGCCGAATCTGACCAATTGTAAATCAGACCACTCAGGCAGCACAGTCACTAGTGCAGTGCTAAATCAGAGCACTCAGGCAGCACAGTCACTAGTGCAGTGCTAAATCAGACCACTCAGGCAGCACAGTCACTAGTGCAGTGCTAAATCAGAGCCACTCAGGCAGCAAAGTCACTGGTGCAACGCTGAATCAAACCACTCAGGAAGCACAGTCACTAGTGCAGTGGTAAATCAGACCACTCAGGCAGAACAGTCACTAGTGCAGTGCTAAATCAGACCACTCAGGCAGCAAAGTCACTAGTGCAGCGCTAAATCAGATCACTCAGGCAGCAAAGTCACTAGTGCAGTGCTGAATCACACAACTCAAAATGCAAAGCCACTAGTGCAGTGCTAATCAGACCACTCCGGCAGCACAGTCACCAGTGCAGTGCTAAAAACGACCACTCATGCAGCACAGTCACCAGTGCAGTGCCTAAATCAGACCATTCAGCAGCACAGTCACCAGTGCAGTGCTAATCAGACACTCAGCAGCACAGTCACCAGTGCAGTGCTAAAATCAGACCACTCAGGCTGCCGAGTCGGAAGTGCAGCTCTGAATCAGAAAAACTGGGCAGCTAAGTCACTAGTGCAGTCCTAAATCATACACTCAGGCAGAACAGTCACTAGTGCAGTGCTAAATCAGACCCACTCAGGCAGCAAAGTCACTAGTGCAGTGCTAAATCAGACCACTCAGGCAGCACAGTCACTAGTGCAGTGCTAAATCAGACCACTCAGGCAGCATAATCATTAGTGCAGCACTAAATCAGACCATTCGGGCAGCAAAGCCACTAGTGCAGTGCTAAATCAGACCACTCAGGCAGCACAGTCACTAGTGTAGTGATAAATCAGGCCACTCAGGCAGCAAAGTCACTAGTGCAGTGCTAAATCAGACCACTCAGGCATCACAGTCACTAGTGCAGTGATAAATCAGGGCCACTCGAGCAGCAAAGTCAGTAGTGCAGTGCTAAATCAGACCACTCAGGCAGCACAGTCACTAGTGCAGTGATAAATCAGGCCACTCGAGCAGCAAAGTCACTAGTTGCAGTGCTAACTCAAACCACTCAGGCAGTATAGTCACTAGTGCGGCACTAAATCAAAGTCACTAGTGCAGAGCCGAATCTGACCAATTGTAAATCAGACCACTCAGGCAGCACAGTCACTAGTGGCAGTGCTAAATCAGAGCACTCAAGCAGCACAGTCACTAGTGCAGTGATAAATCAGACCACTCAGACAGCAAAGTCACTAGTGCAGCGCTAAATCAGACCACTCAGGCAGGCACTGTCACTAGTCGCAGTGCTAAATCAGACCACTCAGGCAGCACAGTCACTACTGCAGTGCTAAATCAGAGCACTCAGGCAGCACAGTCACTAGTGCAGTGCTAACTCAGACCACTCAGGCAGCAAAGTCACTAGTGCAGTGCTAAATCAGACCAACTGGGCAGCTAAGTCACTAGTGCAGTGCTGAATCAGATCATTTGGACAACAAAGTCACTAGTGCAGTACTCAATCAGATCACTCAGGCAGCACAGTCACTAGTGCAGTAATAAATCAGCCACTCAGGCAGAAAAGTCACTAGTGCAGTGCTTAAATCAGACCAATTGGGCAGCTAAAATCACTAGTGCAGTTCAACATCAGACCACTCAGGCAGCACAGTCACTAGTGCAGTGCTAAATCATATTACTCAGGCAGCATAGTCATTAGTGCAGTGCTAAATCAAGCCACTCGGGGCAGCAAAGTCACTAGTGCAGCTCTCAATGAGACCAATTGGGAAGCTAAGTCAGTAGTGCAGTGCTAAATCAGATCACTCAGGCAGCACAGTCACTAGTGTAGTCCTAAATCAGACCAATTGGGCAGAACAGTCACTAGTGCAGTGCTAAATCAGACCACTCAGGGAGCAAAGTCACTAGTGCAGTGCTAAATCAGGCCACTCAGGCAGCACAGTCACTAGTGCAGTGCTAAATCAGACCACTCAGGCAGCACAGTCACTAGTGCAGTGCTAAATTAGACCAATTGGGCAGCTAAGTCACTAGTGCAGCTCTGAATCAGGCCAATTGGGCAGCTAAGTCACTAGTGCAGCGCTAAATCAGACCACTCAGGCAGCAAAGTCACTAATGCAGTGCTAATCAGGCCACTCAGGTAGCAAAGTCACTAGTGCAGCGCTGGATCAGACCACTCAGGCAGGCATAGTCCACTAGTGCAGCTCTAAATCAGACCGATTGGGTAGCTAAGTCACTAGTGCAGTGCTAAATCAGACCCATTCTGGCAGCACAGTCACTAGTGCAGCTCTGAATCAGGACCAATTGGGCAGCTAAGTCACTAGTGCCATGCTAAATCAGACCACTCAGGCAGCATAGTCACTAGTGCAGTGCTAAATCAGACCACTCAGGTAGCAAAGTCACTAGTGCAGCGCTGAATCAGACCACTCAGGCAGCATAGTCACAAGTGCAGTGCTAAATCAGGCCACTCGGGCAGCAAAGTCACTAGTGCAGTGCTAAATCAGACCACTCAGGCAGCAAAGTCACTAGTGTAGTGCTAAATCAGGCCACTTGGGCAGCAAGTCACTAGTGCAGTGCTAAATCAGACCACTCAGGCAGCAAAGTCACTAGTGCAGTGCTAAATCAGGCCAACTGGGCAGCTAAGTCACTAGTGCAGTGCTAAATTAGACCAATTGGGCAGCTAAGTCACTAGTGCAGCGGTGAATCAGACCAATTGGGCAGTTAAATCACTAGTGCAGCCCTGAATCAGACCATTCATTTATTGATTTATTTGATTTGTTTTACGCCGTACTGAAGAATATTTCACTTATACGACAGCGGTAAGCATTATGGTGGGTGAAAACCGGGGCACAGCCCAGGGGAAAACCCACGACAAGGCAGCTGACAGACCTTCCCACTTACGGCCGGAGAGGAAGCCAGCATGAGCTGAACTTGAACTCACAGCGTCCACATTGGTGAGAGACTCCTGGGTCATTACGCTGTGCTAGTGTGCTAACCAACTGAGCCACGGAGGCCCCCAATCAGACCATTCAGGCAGCAGTCACTAGTGCAGCGCTGAGTCACACCACTCAGAGTCATTAATACAGCACTGAATCAGGCCACTCAGTCATTAGTACAGCACTGAATCAGACCACTCAGAGTCATTAGTGCAGCACCCAATCAAGCCAATCAGGAAGCAAGTCTCTAATGCAATGCCAAATCAGACCACTCCAGCAGTAAAGTCATTAGTGCCATGCTAAATCAGACCACTCCAGCAGTAAAGTCATTAGTGCCATGCCAAATCAGACCACTCCAGCAGTAAAGTCATTAGTGCCATGCCAAATCAGACCACTCCAGCAGTAAAGTAATTAGTGGAATACCAAATCAGACTACTCCAGCAGTAAAGTCATTAGTGCCGTGCCAAATCAGACCACTCCAGCAGTAAAGTCATTAGTGCCATGCTAAATCAGACCACTCCAGCAGTAAAGTCATTAGTGCCATGCTAAATCAGACCACTCCAGCAGTAAAGTCATTAGTGGAAAGCCAAATCAGACCACTCCAGCAGTAAAGTCATTAGTGGAATGCTAAATCAGACCACTCCAGCAGTAAAGTCATTAGTGGAATGCCAAATCAGACCACTCCAGCTGTAAAGTCATTAGCGGAATGCTAAATCAGACCACTCCAGCAGTAAAGTCATTAGTGGAATGCCAAATCACACCACTCCAGCAGTAAAGTCATTAGTGCCGTGCCAAATCAGAACACTCCAGCAGTAAAGTCACGAGAGGAATGTTAAATCAGACCATTCCAGCAGTAAAGTCATTAGTGGAATGCTAAATCAGACCATTCCAGCAGTAAAGTCATTAGCGGAATGCTAAATCAGACCACTCCGGCAGTAAAGTCATTGGTGGAATGATAAATCACACCACTCCAGCAGTAAAGTCATTAGTGCCATGCTAAATCACACCACTCAGGAGGTAAAGTCATCAGTGCCATGCCAAATCAGACCTCTCCAGCAGTAAAGTCATTAGTGGAATGCTAAATCAGACCACTCCAACAGTAAAGTCATTAGTGGAATGCTAAATCAGACCACTCCAGCAGTAAAGCCACAAGTGCAATGCTGAATCAGACCACTCCAGTTGTAAAATAATTAGTGGAATGGTAAATCAGACAACTCAAACAGCAAAGTCATTAGTGGAATGCCAAATCAGACCACTCCAGCAGTAAAGTCATTAGTGGAAAGCCAAATCTGATTACTCCAGCTGTAAAGTCATTAGTGGAATGCTAAATCAGACCACTCCAGCTGTAAAGTCATTAGTGGAATGCCAAATCACACCACTCCAGCAGTAAAGTCATTAGTGGAAAGCCAAATCTGACCACTCCAGCTGTAAAGTCATTAGTGGAATGCTAAATCAGACCACTCCAGCTGTAAAGTCATTAGTGGAATGCCAAATCACACCACTCCAGCAGTAAAGTCATTAGTGGAATGCTAAATCAGACCATTTCAGCAGTAAAGTCATTAGCGGAATGCTAAATCAGGCCACTCCGGCAGTAAAATCATTAGTGCCATGCTAAATCAGACCACTCCAGCAGTAAAGTCATTAGTGGAATGCTAAATCAGACCACTCCAGCTGTAAAGTCATTAGTGGAATGCTAAATCAGACCACTCCAGTAGTAAAGTCATTAGTGCCATGCTAAATCAGACCACTCCAGCAGTAAAGTCATTAGCGGATTGCTAAATCAGGCCACTCCGGCAGTAAAATCATTAGTGCCATGCTAAATCAGACTACTCAAACAGCAAAGTCATTAGTACAGCACTCAATCAGACCGATTGGGTAGCTAAGTCACCAGTGCAGTGCTAAATCAGGACCACTCAGGCAGCATAGTCACCAGTGCAGTGCTAAATCAGGCCACTCAGGCAGCAAAGGCACTAATGCAACGCTGAATCAAAACACTCAGGCAGCATAGTCACCAGTGCAGTGCTAAATCAGGCCACTCAGGCAGCAAAGTCACTAATGCACCGCTGAATCAAACCACTCAAGCAGCAAAGTCACTAGTGCAGTGGTAAATCAGACCACTCAGGCAGCACAGTCACTAGTGCAGTGCTAAATCAGACCACTAAGGCAGCAAAGTCACTAGTGCAGTGCTAAATCAGACCACTCACGCAGCAAAGTCACTAGTGCAGTGCTAAATCAGACCACTCAGGCAGCATAGTCACTAGTGCAGTGCTAAATCAGGCCACTCAGGCAGCATAGTCACTAGTGCAGTGCTAAATCAGACCACTCAGGCAGCATAGTCACCAATTGGTCTGATTTAGCAGTGCTAAATCTGACCACTCAGGCAGCATAGTCACTAGTGCAGTGCTAAATCAGGCCACTCGGGCAGCAAAGTCACTAGTGCAGTGCTAAATCAGGCCACTGAGGCAGCAAAGTCACTAGTGCAGTGCTAAATCAGGCCACTGAGGCAGCCCAGTCACTAGTGCAGTGCTAAATCTGGCCACTCGGGCAGCAAAGCCACTAGTGCAGCGCTAAATCAGACCACTCAGGCAGCATAGTCACTAATGCAGTGCTAAATCAGACCAACTGGGCAGCATAGTCACTAGTGCAGTGCTAAATCAGACCACTGGGGCAGCACAGTCACTGGTGCAGTGCTAAATCAGACCACTCAGGCAGCACAGTCACTAGTGCAGTGCTAAATCAGACCAACTGGGCAGCATAGTCACTAGTGCAGTGGTAAATCAGACCACTCAGGCAGCATAGTCACTAGTGCAGTGCTAAATCAGACCACTCAGGCAGCATAGTCACTAGTGCAGTGCTAAATCAGACCACTCAGGCAGCATAGTCACCAATTGGTCTGATTTAGCAGTGCTAAATCTGACAACTCAGGCAGCATAGTCACTAGTGCAGTGCTAAATCAGACCACTCAGGCAGCAAAGTCACTAGTGCAGTTCTAAATCAGACCACTCAGGCAGCATAGTCACTAGTGCAGTGCTAAATCAGATCAATTGGGCAGTAAAGTCACTAGTGCAGTGCTAAATCAAACCACTCAGACAGCAAAGTCACTAGTGCAGTGCTAAATCAGGCCACTGACGCAGCCCAGTCACTAGTGCAGTGCTAAATCAGGCCACTCGGGCAGCAAAGCCACTAGTGCAGCGCTAAATCAGAGCACTCAGGCAGCACAGTCACTAGTGCAGCGGTGAATCAGACCACTCAGGCAGCAAAGTCACTTGTGCAGTGCTAAATCAGACCACTCAGGCAGCACAATCACTAGTGCAGTGCTAAATCAGACCACTCAGGCAGCAAAGTCACTACTGCAGTGCTAAATCAGGCCACTCAGACAGCACACTCACTAGTGCAGTGCGAAATCAGGCCACTGGGGCAGCAAAGCCACTAGTGCAGCGCTAAATCAGACCACTCGGACAGCGAAGTCACTAGTGCAGTGCTAAATCAGACCACCCAGGCAGCACAGTCACTAGTGCAGTGCTAAATCAGACCAATTGGGCAGCAAAGTCACTAGTGCAGTGCTAAATCAGGCCACTCGGGCAGCAAAGCCATTAGTGCAGCGCTAAATCAGAGCACTCAGGCAGCACAGTCACTAGTGCAGCACTGAATCAGACCACTCAGGCAGCCCTATCACTAGTGCAGTGCTAAATCAGACCACTCAGGGAGCACAGTCACCAGTGCAGTGCTAAATCAGACCACTCAGGCAGCACAGTCACTAGTGCAGTGCTAAATCAGACCACTCAGGCAGCACTGTCACTAGTGCAGTACTAAAGCAGATCACTCAGGCAGCACAGTCACTAGTGCAGTGCTAAATCAGACCACTCAGGCAGCACAGTCACTAGTGTAGCGCTGAATTAGGCCAATTGGGCAGCTAAGTCACTAGTGCAGTGCTAAATCAGACCACTCAGGGAGCAAAGTCACTAGTGCAGTGCTAAATCAGTCCATTCGGGCAGCAAAGTCACTAGTGCAGCGCTGAATCAGACCAATTGTTCAGCTAAGTCACTAGTGCAGAGCTAAATCAGACCACTCAGGCAGAACAGTCACTAGTGCAGTGCTAAATCAGACCAATTGGGCAGCTAAGTCACTAGTGCAGTGCTAAATCAGACCACTCAGGCAGCAAAGTCACTAGTGCAGTGCTAAATCAGTCCACTCGGGCAACAAAGTTACTAGTGCAGCGTTGAATCAGACCAATTGTTTAGCTAAGTCACTAGTGCAATGCTAAATCAGATCACTCAGGCAGCACAGTCACTAGTGCAGTGCGAAAATTAGACCACTCAGGCAGCACAGTCACTAGTGCAGTGCTAAATCAGAACACTCAGGCAGCAAAGTCACTAGTGCAGTACTAAATCAGATCACTCAGGCAGCACAGTCACTAGTGGAGTGCGAAATCAGGCCACTGGGGCAGCAAAGCCTCTAGTGCATTGCTAAATCAGACCACTCGGGCAGCACAGTCACTAGTGCAGTGCTAAATCAGACCACTCAGGCAGCAAAGTCACTAGTGCAGTTCTAAATCAGGCCACTCAGGCAGCACAGTCACTAGTGCAGTGCTAAATCAGGCCACTCGGGCAGCAAAGCCATTAGTGCAGCGCTAAATCAGAGCACTCAGGCAGCACAGTCACTAGTGCAGCGCTGAATCAGACCACTCAGGCAGCCCTATCACTAGTGCAGTGCTAAATCAGACCACTCAGGCAGCACAGTCACTAGTGCAGTGCTAAATTGGACCACTCAGGCAGCACAGTCACTAGTGCAGTGCTAAATCAGACCACTCAGGCAGCACTGTCACTAGTGCAGTACTAAATCAGACCACTCGAGCAGCACAGTCACTAGTGCAGTGCTCATCAGACCACTCAGGCAGCACAGTCACTAGTGCAGTGCTCATCAGACCACTCAGACAGCAAAGTCACTACTGCAGTGCTAAATCAGACCACTCAGGCAGCACTGTCACTAGTGCAGTACTAAATCAGACCACTCAGGCAGCACAGTCACTAGTGCAGTGCTCATCAGACCACTCAGGCAGCACAGTCACTAGTGTAGCGCTGAATTAGACCAATTGGGCAGCTAAGTCACTAGTGCAGTGATAAATCAGATCACTCAGGCAGCATAGTCATTAGTGCAGTGCTAAATCAGGCCACTCGGGCAGCAAAGTCACTAGTGCAGCTCTGAATCAGACCAACTGGGTAGCTAAGTCACTAGTGCAGTGCTAAATCAGATCACTCAGGCAGCACTGTCACTAGTGCAGTACTAAATCAGATCACTCAGGCAGCACAGTCACTAGTGCAGTGCTAATCAGACCACTCAGGCAGCACAGTCACTAGTGCAGTGCTAATCAGACCACTCGGGCAGCAAAGTCACTAGTGCAGTGCTAAATCAGAGCACTCAGGCAGCACTGTCACTAGTGCAGTACTAAATCAGATCACTCAGGCAGCACAGTCACTAGTGCAGTGCTAATCAGACCACTCAGGCAGCACAGTCACTAGTGCAGTGCTAATCAGACCACTCGGGCAGCAAAGTCACTAGTGCAGCGCTGAATCAGACCAATTGTTCAGCTAAGTCACTAGTGCAGCTCTGAATCAGACCAATTGGGCAGCATAGTCACTAGTGCAGTGCTAAATCAGACCACTCAGGCAGCAAAGTCACTAGTGCAGTGCTAAATCAGACCACTCAGGCAGCACAGTCACTAGTGCAGCTCTGAATCAGACCAATTGGGCAGCATAGTCACTAGTGCAGTGCTAAATCAGACCACTCAGGCAGCAAAGTCACTAGTGCAGTGCTAAATCAGACCACTCAGACAGCACAGTCACTAGTGCAGCGCTAAATCAGACCACTCAGGCAGCAAGGTCACTAGTGCAGTGCTAAATCAGACCACTCAGGCAGCATAGTCACTAGTGCAGCTCTGAATCAGACCAATTGGGTAGGTAAGTCACTAGTGCAGTGCTAAATCAGACCACTCAGGCAGCACAGTCACTAGTGAAGCTCTGAATCAGACCAATTGGGCAGCTAAGTCACTAGTGCAGTGCTAAATCAGACCACTCAGGCAGCATAGTCACCAGTGCAGTGCTAAATCAGGCCACTCAGGTAGCAAAGTCACTAGTGCAGCGCTGAATCAGACCACTTGGGCACCATAGTCACTAGTGCAGTCCTAAATTAGGCCACTCGGGCAGCACAGTCACTAGTGCAGTGCTAAATCAGACCACTCAGGGAGCAAAGTCACTAGTGCAGTGCTAAATCAGGCCACTCGGGCAGCAAAGTCACTAGTGCAGTGCTAAATCAGACCACTCAGGCAGCAAAATCACTAGTGCAGTGCTAAATCAGACCACTCAGGCAGCTAAGTCACTAGTGCAGTGCTAAATCAGACCACTCAGGCAGCACAGTCACTAGTGCAGCTCTGAATCAGACCAATTGGGCAGCTAAGTCACTAGTGCAGTGCTAAATCAGACCACTCAGGCAGCATAGTCACCAGTGCAGTGCTAAATCAGGCCACTCAGGTAGCAAAGTCACTAGTGCAGCGCTGAATGAGACCACTTCCAGCAGTAAAGCCACTAGTGCAGTGCTAAATCAGACCAATTGGGCAGCTAAGTCACTAGTATAATACTAAATCAGACCAATTGGGCAGCTAAGTCACTAGTGCAGCGGTGAATCAGACCAATTGGGCAGTTAAATCACTAGTGCGGCCCTGAATCAGACCATTCATTTATTTATTTATTTGATTTGTTTTACGCCGTACTGAAGAATATTTCACTTATACGACGGCAGTAAGCATTATGGTGGGTGGAAAACGGGCACAGCCCGGGGGAAACCCACGACCAGGCAGCTGTCAGACCTTCCCACTTACGGAAGGAGAGGAAGCCAGCATGAGCTGAACTTGAACTCACAGCGTCCACATTGGTGAGAGACTCCTGGGTCATTACGCTGTGCTAGTGTGCTAACCAACTGAGCCACGGAGGCCCCCAATCAGACCATTCAGGCAGCAAAGTCACAAGTGCAGCGCTGAGTCACACCACTCAGAGTCATTAATACAGCACTGAATCAGGCCACTCAGTCATTAGTACAGCACTGAATCAGACCACTCAGAGTCATTAGTGCAGCACCCAATCAAGCCAATCAGGAAACAAGTCTCTAATGCAATGCCAAATCAGACCACTCCAGCAGTAAAGTCATTAGTGCCATGCTAAATCAGACCACTCCAGCAGTAAAGTCATTAGTGCCATGCCAAATCAGACCACTCCAGCAGTAAAGTCATTAGTGCCATGCCAAATCAGACCACTCCAGCAGTAAAGTCATTAGTGCCATGCCAAATCAGACCACTCCAGCAGTAAAGTCATTAGTGCCATCCAAATCAGACCACTCCAGCAGTAAAGTCATTAGTGGAATGCTAAATCAGACCATTCCAGCAGTAAAGTCATTAATGCCATGCCAAATCAGACCACTCCTTCAGTAAAGTCATTAGCGGAATGCTAAATCAGACCACTCCAGCAGTAAAGTCATTAGTGCCATGCTAAATCAGACCACTCCAGCAGTAAAGTCATTAGTGCCATGCTAAATCAGACCACTCCAGCTGTAAAGTCATTAGCGGAATGCTAAATCATACCACTCCTTCAGTAAAGTCATTAGTGGAATGCTAAATCAGACCACTCCAGCGGTAAAGTCATTAGTGCCATGCTAAATCAGACCACTCTGGCAGTAAAGTCATTAGTGGAATGCAAATCAGACCACACCAGCTGTAAAGTCATTAGTGGAATGCTAAATCAGACCATTCCAGCAGTAAAGTCATTAGCGGAATGCTAAATCAGACCACTCCTTCAGTAAAGTCATTAGTGGAATGCTAAATCAGACCACTCCAGCAGTAAAGTCATTAGTGCCATGCTAAATCAGACCACACCAGCAGTAAAGTCATTAGTGGAATGCTAAATCAGACCACTCCAGCTGTAAAGTCATTAGTGGAATGCTAAATCAGACCATTCCAGCAGTAAAGTCATTAGCGGAATGCTAAATCAGACCACTCCTTCAGTAAAGTCATTAGTGGAATGCTAAATCAGACCACTCCAGCTGTAAAGTCATTAGTGCCATGCTAAATCAGACCACTCCGGCAGTAAAGTCATTAGTGGAATGCTAAATCAGACCACTCCAGCTGTAAAGTCATTAGTGGAATGCTAAATCAGACCATTCCAGCAGTAAAGTCATTAGGGGAATGCTAAATCAGACCACTCCAGCAGTAAAGGTCATTAGTGGAATGCTAAATCAGACCACTCCAGCTGTAAAGTCATTAGTGCCATGCTGAATCAGACCACTCCGGCAGTAAAGTCATTAGCGGAATGCTAAATCAGGCCTCTCCGGCAGTAAAATCATTAGTGGAATGCCAAATCAGACCACTCAAACAGCAAGGTCATTAGTGCCATGCTAAATCAGACCACTCCAGCAGTAAAGTCATTAGTGGAATGCTAAATCAGACCACTCCAGCTGTAAAGTCATTAGTGCCATGCTAAATCAGACCACTCCAGCAGTAAAGTCATTAGTGCCATGCTAAATCAGACCACTCCAGCAGTAAAGTCATTAGTGCCATGCTAAATCAGACCACTCCAGCAGTAAAGTCATTAGTGGAATGCTAAATCAGACCACTCCAGCAGTAAAGTCATTAGTGGAATGCTAAATCAGACCACTCCAGCAGTAAAGTCATTAGTGGAATGCCAAATCAGACCACTTCAGCAGTAAAGTCATTAGTGGAATGCTAAATCAGACCACTCCAGCAGTAAAGTCATTAGCGGAATGCCAAATCAGACCACTCCAGCTGTAAAGTCATTAGTGCCATGCTAAATCAGACCATTCCTGCAGTAAAGTCATTAGCGGAATGCTAAATCAGACCATTCCAGCAGTAAAGTCATTAGCGGAATGCTAAATCAGGCCACTCCGGCAGTAAAATCATTAGTGGAATGCCAAATCAGACCACTCAAACAGCAAAGTCATTAGTGGAATGCCAAATCAGACCACTCCAGCAGTAAAGTCATTAGTGCCATGCTAAATCAGACCACTCCGGCAGTAAAGTCATTAGTGGAATGCCAAATCAGACCACACCAGCTGTAAAGTCATTAGTGGAATGCTAAATCAGACCACTCCAGCAGTAAAGTCATTAGCGGAATGCTAAATCAGACCACTCCTTTAGTAAAGTCATTAGTGGAATGCTAAATCAGACCACTCCAGCAGTAAAGTCATTAGTGCCATGCTAAATCAGATCACCCCGGCAGTAAAGTCATTAGTGGAATGCTAAATCAGACCATTCCAGCAGTAAAGTCATTAGCGGAATGCTAAATCAGACCACTCCTTCAGTAAAGTCATTAGTGGAATGCTAAATCAGACCACTCCAGCAGTAAAGTCATTAGTGGAATGCTAAATCAGACCATTCCAGCAGTAAAGTCATTAGTGCCATGCTAAATCAGACCACTCCAGCAGTAAAGTCATTAGTGCCATGCTAAATCAGACCACTCCAGCAGTAAAGTCATTAGTGCCATGCTAAATCAGACCACTCCGGCAGTAAAGTCATTAGTGGAATGCCAAATCAGACCACTCCAGCTGTAAAGTCATTAGTGCCATGCTAAATCAGACCACTCCAGCAGTAAAGTCATTAGTGCCATGCCAAATCAGACCACTCCAGCAGTAAAGTCATTAGTGAAATGCTAAATCAGACCACTCCAACAGTAAAGTCATTAGTGCCATGCTAAATCAGACCACTCCAGCAGTAAAGTCATTAGTGGAATGCCAAATCAGACCACTTCAGCAGTAAAGTCATTAGTGGAATGCCAAATCAGACCACTCCAGCAGTAAAGTCATTAGTGTCATGCCAAATCAGACCACTCCAGCTGTAAAGTCATTAGTGCCATGCTAAATCAGACCATTCCAGCAGTAAAGTCATTAGCGGAATGCTAAATCAGACCATTCCAGCAGTAAAGTCATTAGCGGAATGCTAAATCAGGCCACTCCGGCAGTAAAATCATTAGTGGAATGCCAAATCAGACCACTCAAACAGCAAAGTCATTAGTGCCATGCCAAATCTGACCATTCCAGCTGTAAAGTCATTAGTGGAATGCTAAATCAGACCACTCCAGCTGTAAAGTTATTAGTGGAATGCCAAATCAGACCACTCCAGCAGTAAAGTTATTAGTGGAATGCTAAATCAGACCACTTCAGCAGTAAAGTCATTAGTGGAATGCTAAATCAGACCACTTCAGCAGTAAAGTCATTAGTGGAATGCTAAATCAGACCACTCCAGCTGTAAAGTCATTAGTGGAATGCCAAATCAGACCACTCCAGAAGTAAAGTCATTAGTGCCATGCTAAATCAGACCACTCCAGCAGTAAAGTCATTAGCGGAATGCTAAATCAGGCCACTCCGGCAGTAAAATCATTAGTGGAATGCCAAATCAGACCACTCAAACAGCAAGGTCATTAGTGCAATGCCAAATCAGACCACTCCAGCAGTAAAGTCATTAGTGCCATGCCAAATCTGACCACTCCAGCTGTAAAGTCATTAGTGGAATGCTAAATCAGACCACTCCAGCTGTAAAGTTATTAGTGGAATGCCAAATCAGACCACTCCAGCTGTAAAGTTATTAGTGGAATGCTAAATCAGACCACTCCAGCAGTAAAGTCATTAGTGGAATGCCAAATCAGACCACTTCAGCAGTAAAGTCATTAGTGGAATGCTAAATCAGACCACTCCAGCAGTAAAGTCATTAGTGGAATGCCAAATCAGACCACTCCAGCAGTAAAGTCATTAGTGGAATGCTGACTCAGACCACTTCCAGCAGTAAAGCCACTAGTGCAATGCTGACTCAGACCACTTCCAGCAGTAAAGCCACTAGTGCAATGCTGACTCAGACCACTTCCAGCAGTAAAGCCACAAGTGCAATGCTGAATCAGACCACTTCCAGCAGTAAAGCCACTAGTGCAATGCTGACTCAGACCACTTCCAGCAGTAAAGCCACTAGTGCAATGCTAAATCAGCCCATTCAGGCAGCACAGTCACTAGTGCAATGCTGACTCAGACCACTTCCAGCAGTAAAGCCACAAGTGCAATGCCGAATCAGACCACTCAGGCAGTGAGGGCCCTAAGCTGGATTTGAACAGACACTAACAGTATTCACAGGGTAACAGTGCACACAAAACTTGCTCCCAGCAAATCATCAAAAGTAAAAGAAGCAATGCAGAATGCCAAGGATTTGAACCTTCTATCTCTCTACAAGATGGAAAGCTCTTCTTCATCAAACTACCATTCCAACCACATTGTCCCCTTCTTTAATCCATTACGGTGTATTATGTATTATACTAGTTTACTGATTGACATAGTCCAAGAGCTGAGGGAACCAATGTAATGTTTCGGCCAATACATGTACACCGAAACTTATCTATGTATTTGATTGATGTTCTATGGTGTACTCACGAATATTTAACTTGTACAATGGCGGCCAGCACTATGAAGAGTAGAGAAGCCTGGTCAGTGGTAATACATGTACTAAACAAACTAGCTTCTCAACATGTAAAGCTACATGTCCATTTAGAGCTCAAGCCAAAGATCTTCTTCAGAAAGGTGTATATTAACAATAACATCACATAGTAACAAAATTCAAAGGGACCAAAAACACATTTATAAACAACTTGTTAGTACAAAAGAATGATATATTTGATTACAAAGTAATTCAATGCACAGGAAGAGAACACTTTAAAACCATCACTTATGGAATAAATATCATGTGACCACCACATTATGCTGAAGTCAAACACACATGTAATATTCTTCAACATATGTACATACATGTAAAACACACATGTAATATTCTTCAACATATGTACATACATGTAAAACAGAATCTCTTGAATAATACATTTGAAGAAAGTAAAGCATAAATGGTATATCAGACAGGGAAATCTCCTTCCATTACCCATGTTCTTGAAAAACGTTATGTGACTTCATCAAACAGATACCATCAGTGTCCTCAAATTCATTTGGAACATATAATATAGGCATTGACAAACATGTATTCAACTAGGTGACCCTAAACTTGGCCAAATCTCATACATAGAACTTTTTTCTTTCTCTTAACAAAATAGTTGTACAAAAGAACGGTAATTATTATAATAATGTAGTTTATCATTACGCTATAAAAGAGAAATAGACACAAAATAAACAGAGAAAAGTCTCAAAAGTAAAATAACAGTAACACAGATTAACAGACATGCTGAACAATGCATACAACTACAAAGTGACTCACACGTAATTTCTTAGACCGCAGGGCATGAGGTTTTGACCCAGCAGTATCTTGTGACACCACAAGCAATGGGGTTCTGGCACATCTGTAATATGTTAGACCAAAGGCCATGAGATTTTAACCCACTTTTAATTTGTTAGACCAAAGGCCATGAGGTTTTGACCCACCTTTAATTTGTTAGACCACAAGCCACGAGATTCTGACATACCTGTAATCTGTGAGACACTGCTATAAATACATAACCACTCTGGTGTTGGATTCTTATTCTAAAGACATACATGTAGAACCCATCTGTTATATCCCCCCCACCCCCACCCCCCGCCCCCCTCTGGCTCAGCAAATGCAATTTAAATGGGAGAAAATCAGTTTCTAAAGTCAATTCAGTGGTACATCTATAATAGCTTTCTTGATGACTATTACTGCTATAGGTACACGTACAGACTATTACTGCTATAGGTACACGTACAGACTATTACTGCTATAAGTACATGTACAGACTATTACTGCTATAGGTACATGTACACACTATTACTGCTATAGGTACATGTACAGACTATTACTGCTATAGGTACACGTACAGACTATTACTGCTATAGGTACATGTACAGACTATTACTGCTATAGGTACATGTACACACTATTACTGCTATAGGTACACGTACAGACTATTACACGTACAGACTATTACTGCTATAGGTACACGTACAGACTATTACTGCTATAGGCACAAGTACAGACTATTACTGCTATAGGCACACGTACAGACTATTACTGCTATAGGTACACGTACAGACTATTACACGTACAGACTATTACTGCTATAGGTACACGTACAGACTATTACTGCTATAAGTACATGTACAGACTATTACTGCTATAGGTACATGTACACACTATTACACGTACAGACTATTACTGCTATAGGTACACGTACAGACTATTACTGCTATAAGTACACGTACAGACTATTACTGCTATAGCCACACGTACAGACTATTACTGCTATAGGCACACGTACAGACTATTACTGCTATAGGCACACGTACACACTATTACTGCTATAGGCACACGTACAGACTATTACTGCTATAGGTACACGTACAGACTATTACTGCTATAGGCACACGTACACACTATTACTGCTATAGGCACACATACAGACTATTACTGCTATAGGCACACGTACACACTATTACTGCTATAGGCACACGTACACACTATTACTGCTATAGGCACACGTACAGACTATTACTGCTATAGGCACACGTACAGACTATTACTGCTATAGGCACACATACACACTATTACTGCTATAGGTACACGTACAGACTATTACTGCTACAGGCACACGTACAGACTATTACTGCTATAGGTACACGTACAGACTATTACACGTACAGACTATTACTGTTATAGGTACACGTACAGACTATTACTGCTATAGGTACATGTACACACTATTACTGCTATAGGTACATGTACAGACTATTACACGTACAGACTATTACTGCTATAGGTACACGTACAGACATCAGAGTACAGCTTTTTCAGATGACAATATTGCAATCACCCTTCATGGACCGCGAGGAAAAGATTGTGTTTCAAAAAATAAATTTGTAGAAACACTGGCCCATTGTTTTATGTGCACTACCTTATACAGAGCACTCCATCAGACTTACTCTTCACTGTACAAATGTCATTGTTTTATGTGCACTACCTTATACAGAGCACTCCATCAGACTTACTCTTCACTGTACAAATGTCATTGTTTTATGTGTTCTACCTTATACAGAGCACTCCATCAGACTTACTCTTCACTGTACAAATGTCATTGTTTTATGTGCACTACCTTATACAGAGCACTCCATCAGACTTACTCTTCACTGTACAAATGTCATTGTTTTATGCGCACTACCTTATACAGAGCACTCCATCAGACTTACTCTTCACTGTACAAATGTCAATGTTTTATGTGCACTACCTTATACAGAGCACTCCATCAGACTTACTCTTCACTGTACAAATGTCATTGTTTTATGTGCACTACCTTATACAGAGCACTCCATCAGACTCCATCAGACTCCAAAAGACAAAAGTCTTTACTGTACAAATGTCACTGTTTTATGTGCTCTACCTTATACAGAGCACTCCATCAGACTTACTCTTCACTGTACAAATGTCATTGTTTTATGTGCACACTGCTATATCTCCCTGAAGACTGTCAGTAAGAACAGCAGAGTTCGAAAAATCTGACATAATCTGGTTGTCCTTCGAGCAGCCTACATTCAAAATTTGGTAGCCTGGATATTTCTGACATAGCAACAAGATTTGCAGTAACACTTTTCATTCCACAAACAGATCCATGCAATGATTCATTCATAGTAGTCACTACAGCTACAGTCAAGAAAATGTCTGTTTTATGATTCAGATTATTATTTCGTTTCTAAATGTTTCTATTCTCTTCACTGACTGTGATGACTTCAAATCTATCTATCTATTTACTTATTTGACTGATATTTATTTTTTTTATGCTCGTACATTTTACATTACTTACCTAAGTCAGAATGGCTGGCCGGCAGACTGGATCAACAAACAAGGTAACATGGATGAACATCTGCAATTGCTTCCCCAGTCAAAATATGGATACAAATACAGTTTATTAGGTATTCATTTCATTCGCATACAGTATAAAAATGTGGTTGCCCAACAGGCAGCATGCTCTCAATCTTTAGTAGCCTGAAGAAAAAATCTGGTTGTCCTGCGACATCAGGCTAGCAATTTTGCAAGCCCTGAATGAATTGTTTATTGGTACAACAACGAGACACTGAGCCTATCCATGGAAACCCGCAAGTCATAGCATTCTGATTCTGCTGTCAAAGACAAACCAGAAAATGGCCTGGCCGACTACATGGTCAATGAAAACACAACCCTGTCTTTAAAAAGAGTTTTTTCAGTGTTGATTTGCAATCATTGCACAGAATATATACCAAACAATCACACAATAAATTTGTGAATATTCAATACAAATGCAGCCAAAGAGAGGTAAAAGTATATATTTTGGTGAGACAGGTAACAAGGTCTCTATTGCACATGGAAAACATTTCTCTGGTCTCCCATATATAAACACTAACAGACCTCAGCAGCTGCCGTAGATGGGCACCAAATGAGTAATTATCACCAATGTCAGCTTTGAAGAATGTTACACACACCCAGAGTGGAGACTGAACCCAGCTGACTGGAATGGGGTTACTGTGTGAACTGTAGCAAGCATTCCTTCAGCAGTTCACGTCTGTCTTTAGTACTTCTACGTTCAATGCACCTCTGTGATGACAGATCCGTCACACGGACATGCCACTCAACTTTACCCCCATCAAACACGCCCTTCATCCCATACAGAAACACTCGCCCTGCCAGGAGCATCTGAAAGAACAGTGGAGAATTTCTCTGTCAATAGCTGAATGTAACTGTTTGTTATCATAAGACAATAACAAAAACACAAACACAGAGGAACATGAGCTTATCTGAGTATATGATATTCTTTCTTTCTTGATAATAAACATGGATACTGACTCCTGAGAGACAGCAGGGTGTGAGAGTGCCCTGTGGTAACGTCTCATCTACCGACTCCTGAGAGACAGCCGACTGTGAGAGTGCCCCGTGGTAACGCCTGCTGCTGACTCCTGAGAGACAGCCAGCTGTGAGGGTGCCCTGTGGTAACGTCTCATCTACCGACTTCTGAGAGACAGCCGACTGTGAGAGTGCCCTGTGGTAACGTCTCATCTACCGACTTCTGAGAGACAGCCGACTGTGAGAGTGCCCCGTGGTAACGCCTGCTGCTGACTCCTGAGAGACAGCCAGCTGTGAGAGTGCCCCGTGGTAACGCCTGCTGCTGACTCCTGAGAGACAGCAGGCTATGAGAGTGCCCTGTGGTAATGCCTGCTGCTGACTCCTGAGTGACAGCAGGCTGTGAGAGTGCCCCGTGGTAACGCCTGCTGCTGACTCCTGAGAGACAGCAGGCTATGAGAGTGCCCTGTGGTAATGCCTGCTGCTGACTCCTGAGAGACAGCAGGGTGTGAGAGTGCCCTGTGGTAACGTCTCATCTACCGACTTCTGAGAGACAGCCGACTGTGAGAGTGCCCCGTGGTAACGCCTGCTGCTGACTCCTGAGAGACAGCAGGCTGTGAGGGTGCCCTGTGGTAATGCCTGCTGCTGACTCCTGAGAGACAGCAGGCTGTGAGAGTGCCCCGTGGTAACGCCTGCTGCTGACTCCTGAGAGACAGCAGGCTATGAGAGTGCCCTGTGGTAATGCCTGCTGCTGACTCCTGAGAGACAGCAGGCTGTGAGAGTGCCCCGTGGTAACGTCTCATCTACCGACTTCTGAGAGACAGCCGACTGTGAGAGTGCCCTGTGGTAACGTCTCATCTACCGACTTCTGAGAGACAGCCGACTGTGAGAGTGCCCTGTGGTAACGTCTCATCTACCGACTTCTGAGAGACAGCAGGGTGTGAGAGTGCCCCGTGGTAACGTCTCATCTACCGACTTCTGAGAGACAACCGACTTCTGAGAGACAGCCGACTGTGAGAGTACCCCATGGTAACGCCTGCTGCTGACTCCTGAGAGACAGCAGACTATGAGAGTGCCCTGTGGTAACGTCTCATCTACCGACTTCTGAGAGACAGCCGACTGTGAGAGTGCCCTGTGGTAACGCCTGCTGCTGACTCCTGAGAGACAGCAGGCTGTGAGGGTGCCCTGTGGTAATGCCTGCTACTGACTCGTGAGAGTGCCCTGTGGTAACGCCTGCTGCTGACTCCTGAGAGACAGCAGGCTGTAAGAGTGCCCCGTGGTAATGCGTGGTGCTGACTCCTGAGAGACAGCTAGCTGTGAGAGTGTGCCGTGCTGCTGACTCCTGCGAGAGTGCCCCATTGTAACACCTAAGGGAGCTTAGCCAAATAATGTTCATAAACCAATGGTTTGCAAATTTTGTGCTTGATCAGATCAGGAGGCCATCCTCATCTCAAGATCTGTCGCAATTGGTGTAGACAGGATTCTGACTGAGCCTGTAGGATCTCAGGGCAAGCGTGAGATCACTGTCGTCAGTAGTGAAGAAAGGCGAAAGCAGTTCCACATGGCACCCAACACATGATGAAAATGAGTCTAAGGAGTAATAGCAAGATACTGATATATATGATCGTGCCCCACTGATTGTTGTTTGGGTTACTAAAACTAATAAAAGCTGTTGTGAAAATTATACAACATGTTTTTCTTTTATATTTCAGGTTGAAAAGGAAATGTTCGATGGCACTGTCTTAGCTACTGACTCTGAAAGACAGCAGGCTGTGAGCGTGTCCTGTGGTAACACCTAAGCTGCTTACTCCTGAGAGACAGTGGGTGGTGAGAGTTCCTGGTGGGAACACCTGTTCCTTGTGGTAATGCCTAAGCTGCTGACTCTCAACACAAGATGACATGGACAGACACAAAAACAGACAGACAGACATAAGAACACATGGACGGACACAAAAACAGACAGACATAAGAACACATGGACGGACACAAAAACAGACACACAGACAAAAGAACACATGGACAGACACAAGAACACATGGACAGACACAAGAACACAGAGACAGACAGAAAAACACACAGACAGACACAAAAACACATGGATGGACACAAAAACACACAGAGAGACACAAGAACACACGGACAGGCACAAAAACACATGGACGGACACAAGAACACACGGACAGATACAAGAACACAAGGACAGACACAAGAACACACGGGCAGACACAAAAACACATGGACGGACACAAGAACACACGGACAGATGCAAAAACACACGAACAGACACAAAAACACACGGACAGACACAAAAACACACAGACAGACACAAGAACACAGGGACGGACACCAGAACACACTGACGGACACAAAAACACACGGACAGACAAAAGAACACATGGACGGACACAAGAACACATGGACGGGCACAAGAACACACAGACGGACACAAGGATGAACAGTATCCATACGCTCCAGCTAATAATTAAATTCTTTTAACCATTGTGATCTTTTTACAATCATTTGTGTTTACATCTGTACTTAGATATGTTAGTATCTCTTATTTACCTGCCCTGAAGTTCCCTTAGCTGCATCCACAGCCTGTCTCAGTTCTTTGCTGCTGACTACCACTGGTCCAACAAACTCTCTCACATCAGGGACAGGCGGAGACAGCCCTTTTGGAGGGACCCTTTCAGCAGTTACCTCCCCTTGAAAAAGACCTGTTACTCCATGAATGCAGTTTTCAGGCAGTTATTAAGTACATACCCATTACATACCACACAAAATTTTTGTTAGCCGCTGGCCTAAATTCAAGTTTTATTTCAAAAAGTGAACATAAAATTACCATTAAATACATGTTAAAACTCCTAAAAAGCTGGGAAATATCCCCATTTGCAGCCATAACTACACTCTGACTCAGGCTATCAATTTGAATAAAGATGTAGATCAGGAATAAAAAAAAAAAGACAATAAATTTGTTCGGAATTCTCTTACTGAATTCTCTGGTGTTAGGAGCGCCATCTGTCATATCTATTCCTCCATCTACAACATCACCAACATTAGTGACGGGTCCACCAGAGATGCCCGACATAAATCTGAACTTTGGACTGGTCTGTGACTGGCTGTGGTCAGCTGTTTGGAGAAGCAACTTTGGTTCTGTCTCAGAAAATGAAACATTTCGCCCTGCTCTCAAACCGGTCGCTTGATTCCTTGCACATTGCTGGCGATGACATTGTATTAATAAATCCGCAAGATCGGCACGGTTAGCACCGTTCAGCGCACTAATCAAAGCTTTAAACGTTTTAACTTCAATGCTTGGCACTTTCTTCAGTAGGATTATAAGCAGCATTCGCATTTTGTCAGAGTCTGTTATCTGTGCACAAACTCGCTGGAAGTCATCCAGAGTTATTGCCCCTACACTGTAGAGCTCGTCTAGCAACTCTACAGCCTTCCCTTGATTTACGAGATAAGCAAAGTTCGCCTGGACCACATTGGCCTCTATTTCATCCATAGTGGACCTGAAAACAAAGTCACATTGATAACAAAAAATATCATCTGAAAGTAGAATCAAACTCCACACATGATACATGTGGCAATGTGACCCCCAGTAGCAGTTTAGTAGCAAACCTCTATCCTGATGTCATAATAACATATTATGGCAACATATTAAGGGAAATGAAGAGAGTTACTTGTGTGCCATAACTCAGACTGCCTGTAGAAGACACATGAATGCAAAATTAACTCAATACATAAAGTAATGAAATCGTGAATTTGGTAATTTAGGGTAATTAATATGCACACAGAGCATCAGTGAAGGTGGTTACTATTTGTGTCACTGTGCTTTCAAGCATGTACAACTTCAGGTCAATACATGTACAAGTGTATATACTGTACTGTACTGAAACCACTTTACACAAGACATGATACAAAAGTCAGGAATTTGTTAAGTTACGTTATTTGATATGAACTGAAACAGCGATGAAATATCTGTCTAGTGTTACTGTACTCTACATGTGCGCCAACCCTGAGCTCAACTAATGCAGTACTTTTTGACATACCACCCCTAACATTTTGTTTAACACTGAATACACAACACACTATGTCTGGAATTCAGTAATTTATGGTATTTAATATGTACACACCGAATCAACGATAGAATATCCCCCTTGTGTTATTGTGCTCTACATACATGTATGTGAAAACCCTAATCTCAATACCTGCAGTGCTTTCTAAGATACGCCTACTGCGGCTAAAGTTTTGTTTAACATCCCTTCCTTGTTATTGGATGCCTACGCTCCAATTATGACCTACAATTAGGCTAAAGAATGAAAAAGAAATTTCAGTTTTTGAGGCATACTTTGCATCTCTTAGGAGCCCTTCTAATGTATATTATGCGCATTTACAGAGACCTGTAGTATTTGTATGTCTGATTTCACTCATTTGCCTAGAACATTCCTTAAGTCTACTCTTTCCATTATGATCATAATAACTGAAAACAGTTCAATGCTCTCATTACATTCGTGAATCCATTCTATTTTCAAACTTTTTATAATTTCTCAGTTTTTTGTTGTTTTACATTACAAGGCTTGAAGGATAAAGAGCTACTACAGTTCTTCACAGATTTGAATAAGATGGCAAACCTGGCACCTCCAGTATTGAAGTTAGATGTAGCTTGGCCTGCTTGAGAGAAATCTATACATTTTTTGCATAATGCATTACTGGCTCTTCATGTGACAGTTGTGGCAGCTAAGCCGATTGCTGAGCCAATTTCTGGGCCGATAGCTCCTGTTTGCAACGACACTAAAATTGACAGTCTGGTTGAACTGTGTGCCTAGAATGCACCGAGGAGCAAGATGGTAACAGTGTAGATCTGTGGTCTTACTTTATAGCATGTTTAGCAGCAAGTGGTTACTTATGCTCTATGTCAATAACACTGTCTATGGATAAAAGTAGGATTTGATGAACTCATTCCATGAAACAACACTCTACACAAGGCTATATGTTACAAATACCAATACTGCTGTGTTGCTATCAACAGTTTCAACCTGGGATGTAAACAGATGTCTATCTTAATGCCAGCTTTAACCATCGTTAACTGGTGAAATCAATCAGTGCTGATGCAGAAGTCAAAAAATGGGTGTGAAATCTACTTAAAAGCTGAAAACGTGCTTGCAGTTCTAGTTCTTTTCACAATTGATGTTTAGTCATCTTTTTAGGTTATTCACTTGCGGTGTTCATTGCCAAATCCCTTGGGCTATGCCCTAGTATATAACCCTTCAATATTTACTGGGGCTATAGGGTTAAGACCTTCTGTTGATTTTTAATGGTCTTACCTGCATAATTAAACCTACATATAAGCTGAGTGTAATTATCGATGAACTCAGCAGGCGTGACCACCAGTCCTCTCTATGAGCTCCGCAGACTTGATCCTGTCTACTGGGATAAGGGAACACCTTTGTGACGGTGGTTCTGTTATATGTGTAAAAGTCTTCGTTGTCTATATAGCTGTACTACTGTAGCTTTTAAAAACATACACAGCTGTTATTGTGAAGGTGCTTGCTTACACTCACGGCTATATATACACACACACACACACACACACACACACATACACAGGTAAAGGTCTAGCGGTCAACCAAGACCACTGGATAACACACTAGTTTGTGGGTCAAGACAGATCAGTAGAGGGCTATCTGTAAGTTGTTGTTACCCTATTTTCTGGTATCAGCAATAGTTTAACATATGCTGGTATATGCCACACTGGCAACTTTCCAATAAGGGTGTTCATCTGATTGACAAACTCCATTTTATTAAATTAGGTAAGTGGAGGTGAGTTGAATAACAGAGTATTGCATATCACTTCCAATTTATCCCTGCTCTGAGGATTTAATTTCAAGGGAAATCCTAGCTCATATCAAGTAAATCATACCCAAGGAAGGGTGTCCTATACCATACCTCACTAATTACATTCTAAAACATACTAGTCCAATATGGTGGCTGTCAGTATGGGAACTTTCTGGGGTAATTCACACCCTTTGTGGGCAGGCATGTTGGGACCTAATCTAGCCTCAGAAGGGCAGGGGATGGAACTAGTCTGAAGCTAAGCTGGACATTCCTACCGTTGAGCCCAGTTTCGGTCATATAGACTTCCACACTGACAACTTCACTAAAATAACTGGCTCGAAACCTACTCTGTTTTTGCAACCCACGGATTCCCTACAATACTTGAAATGTAATATGTCAAAGCCAGCACTGGTAAACAATCTTTCGACAGTTCAAAGTTTTGAATTGGACAACTCAAATCAACATCTGCCATGTTTGGAATTTTTTTTTCATCTTCGGGCAGGGTGATGGGCAGGGAAAAGTTTATCCCACCCAAAATTCTGTTTACAGGGCAAGCAATTCTTAAAGAGAATGTTGGGTAGGATAAATTTTAAACCGCTGGATTAGTGTTGAAATATGGTTTAGCAATGCTGGATTTTTCTAGTCATTGAACTGAAAAATCCAGTCAGTCCACTCTACAATTAGGCACTTAGCAGAACATAGTGGGCTTTTAAAATCAATGGCAGGAGTGGAAAACCAGATTCTGGAGACACAGGATTGCATCATAACTATTCAAACACGATGCTGACATGCAGGTATGTACTTTGATATTTGTATCAGAAAGAAAGTGAACATCTTGTCGGTCAATTTAATTTTCCTGATGAAGAATCTAAGACTAAGGACTATGAACTCATAGTGTTCATAAACTGGATAGTCACTTCACCCCACCGAGACACGCAATTCACCAAAGAGCTTTGTCACAACACCACTCGCAACTACCCATGTACTGAACCAGTTAAATTTATTTATTTATTAATCTGATTGGTGTTTTACGCCATACTCAAGAATATTTCACTTATACGACGGCGGCCAACATTATGGTGGGTGGAAACCGGGCAGAGCCTGGGGGAAACCCACGATCATCCACAGGTTGCTAGGAGACCTTCCCACTTACGGACGAACCAGTTAAAGCACTCATGAGAACAGTGTATGAAATGACTGAACACCATAATTTTGGTGATAAAGGGAGTTTCAAATGAAACCCAAACTCACACTCAAGGAAGCTGTAGGAAGCATACATAGGACAGTCTGAGATAACACAAGCACAATGTCACATCAAACAGCACATGCGGACAACTCCAGAATCCACCACAGTTAACTGTTACATCAAACAGCACACAGACAACTCCACAATCCACAACAGTTAACTGTTACATCAAACAGCACACAAAGACAACTCCACAATCCACAACAGTTAACTGTTACATCAAACAGCACACAAAGACAACTCCACAATCCACAACAGTTAACTGTTACATCAAACAGCACATACAGACAACTCCAGAATCCACAACAGTTAACTGTTACATCAAACAGCACACACAGACAACTCCACAATCCACCACAGTTAACAGTTACATCAAACAGCACACAAAGACAACTCCACAATCCACAACAGTTAACTGTTACATCAAACAGCACACACAGACAACTCCAGAATCCACAACAGTTAACTGTTACATCAAACAGCACATACAGACAACTCCACAATCCACAACAGTTAACTGTTACATCAAACAGCACACACAGACAACTCCAGAATCCACAACAGTTAACTGTTACATCAAACAGCACACACAGACAACTCCACAATCCACAACAGTTAACTGTTACATCAAACAGCACATACAGACAACTCCAGAATCCACAACAGTTAGCTATTACATCAAACAGCACACACAGACAACTCCAGAGCCCACAACAGTTAACTGTTACATCAAACAGCACACACAGAAATCCAGAATCCACAACAGTTAACTGTTACATCAAACAGCACACACAGACAACTCCACAATCCACAACAGTTAACTGTTACATCAAACAGCACACACAGACAACTCCAGAATCCACAACAGTTAACTGTTACATCAAACAGCACACACAGACAACTCCAGAATCCACAACAGTTAACTGTTACATCAAACAGCACACACAGACAACTCCACAATCCACCACAGTTAACTGTTACATCAAACAGCACACAAAGACAACTCCACAATCCACAACAGTTAACTGTTACATCAAACAGCACACACAGACAACTCCACAATCCACAACAGTTAACTGTTACATCAAACAGCACACACAGAAATCCAGAATCCACAACAGTTAACAGTTACATCAAACAGCACATACAGACAACTCCACAATCCACAACAGTTAGCTATTACATCAAACAGCACACACAGAAATCCAGAATCCACAACAGTTAACTGTTACATCAAACAGCACACAAAGACAACTCCAGAATCCACTACAGTTAACTGTTACATCAAACAGCATATACAGACAACTTCACAATCCACAACAGTTAACTGTTACATCAAACAGCACACAAAGACAACTCCACAATCCACTACAGTTAACTGTTACATCAAAAAGCACATATTACGTCAAACAGCACATACAGACAACTTCACAATCCACAACAGTTAACTGTTACATCAAACAGCACATACAGACAACTCCACAATCCACAACAGTTAACTGTTACATCAAACAGCACATACAGACAACTCCACAATCCACAACAGTTAACTGTTACATCAAACAGCACACAAAGACAACTTCACAATCCACAACAGTTAACTGTTACATCAAACAGCACATACAGACAACTCCACAATCCACAACAGTTAACTGTTACATCAAACAGCACACACAGACAACTCCAGAATCCACAACAGTTAACTGTTACATCAAACAGCACACAAAGACAACTCCACAATCCACCACAGTTAACTGTTACATCAAACAGCACATACAGACAACTCCAGAATCCACCACAGTTAACTGTTACATCAAACAGCACACAAAGACAACTCCACAATCCACAACAGTTAACTGTTACATCAAACAGCACACAAAGACAACTCCACAATCCACAACAGTTAACTGTTACATCAAACAGCACACAAAGACAACTCCACAATCCACCACAGTTAACTGTTACATCAAACAGCACATACAGACAACTCCAGAACCCACAACAGTTAGCTGTTACACCAAACAGCACATACAGACAACTCCACAATCCACAACAGTTAGCTATTACATCAAACAGCACATACAGACAACTCCACAATCCACAACAGTTAACTGTTACATCAAACAGCACACAAAGACAACTCCAGAATCCACCACAGTTAACTGTTACATCAAACAGCACACACAGAAATCCAGAATCCAAAACAGTTTACTGTTACATCAAACAGCACACAAAGACAACTCCAGAATCCACCACAGTTAACTGTTACATCAAACAGCACACACAGAAATCCAGAATCCACAACAGTTAGCTGTTACATCAAACAGCACACAAAGACAACTCCAGAATCCACTACAGTTAACTGTTACATCAAACAGCACATACAGACAACTCCACAATCCACAACAGTTAACTGTTACATCAAACAGCACACACAGAAATCCAGAATCCACCACAGTTAACTGTTACATCAAACAGCACATACAGACAACTCCAGAATCCACAACAGTTAACTGTTACATCAAACAGCACATACAGACAACTCCACAATCCACAACAGTTAGCTATTACATCAAACAGCACACACAGACAACTCCAGAACCCACAACAGTTAACTGTTACATCAAACAGCACACACAGAAATCCAGAATCCACAACAGTTAACTGTTACATCAAACAGCACACACAGACAACTCCACAATCCACAACAGTTAACTGTTACATCAAACAGCACACACAGACAACTCCAGAATCCACAACAGTTAACTGTTACATCAAACAGCACACACAGACAACTCCAGAATCCACAACAGTTAACTGTTACATCAAACAGCACATACAGACAACTCCAGAATCCACAACAGTTAGCTATTACATCAAACAGCACACACAGACAACTCCAGAACCCACAACAGTTAACTGTTACATCAAACAGCACACACAGAAATCCAGAATCCACAACAGTTAACTGTTACATCAAACAGCACACACAGACAACTCCACAATCCACAACAGTTAACTGTTACATCAAACAGCACACACAGACAACTCCAGAATCCACAACAGTTAACTGTTACATCAAACAGCACACACAGACAACTCCAGAATCCACAACAGTTAACTGTTACATCAAACAGCACACACAGACAATTCCACAATCCACCACAGTTAACTGTTACATCAAACAGCACACAAAGACAACTCCACAATCCACAACAGTTAACTGTTACATCAAACAGCACACACAGACAACTCCACAATCCACAACAGTTAACTGTTACATCAAACAGCACACACAGAAATCCAGAATCCACAACAGTTAACAGTTACATCAAACAGCACATACAGACAACTCCACAATCCACAACAGTTAGCTATTACATCAAACAGCACACACAGAAATCCAGAATCAACAACAGTTAACTGTTACATCAAACAGCACACAAAGACAACTCCAGAATCCACTACAGTTAACTGTTACATCAAACAGCATATACAGACAACTTCACAATCCACAACAGTTAACTGTTACATCAAACAGCACACAAAGACAACTCCACAATCCACTACAGTTAACTGTTACATCAAAAAGCACATATTACGTCAAACAGCACATACAGACAACTTCACAATCCACAACAGTTAACTGTTACATCAAACAGCACATACAGACAACTCCACAATCCACAACAGTTAACAGTTACATCAAACAGCACACACAGACAACTCCAGAATCCACAACAGTTAACTGTTACATCAAACAGCACACAAAGACAACTCCACAATCCACCACAGTTAACTGTTACATCAAACAGCACATACAGACAACTCCAGAATCCACCACAGTTAACTGTTACATCAAACAGCACACAAAGACAACTCCACAATCCACAACAGTTAACTGTTACATCAAACAGCACACAAAGACAACTCCACAATCCACAACAGTTAACTGTTACATCAAACAGCACACAAAGACAACTCCACAATCCACCACAGTTAACTGTTACATCAAACAGCACATACAGACAACTCCAGAACCCACAACAGTTAGCTGTTACACCAAACAGCACATACAGACAACTCCAGAATCCACAACAGTTAGCTATTACATCAAACAGCACATAAAGACAACTCCACAATCCACAACAGTTAACTGTTACATCAAACAGCACACAAAGGCAACTCCAGAATCCACCACAGTTAACTGTTACATCAAACAGCACACACAGAAATCCAGAATCCAAAACAGTTTACTGTTACATCAAACAGCACACAAAGACAACTCCAGAATCCACCACAGTTAACTGTTACATCAAACAGCACACACAGAAATCCAGAATCCACAACAGTTAGCTGTTACATCAAACAGCACACAAAGACAACTCCAGAATCCACTACAGTTAACTGTTACATCAAACAGCACATACAGACAACTCCACAATCCACAACAGTTAACTGTTACATCAAACAGCACACACAGAAATCCAGAATCCACCACAGTTAACTGTTACATCAAACAGCACACACAGACAACTCCAGAATCCACAACAGTTAACTGTTACATCAAACAGCACATACAGACAACTTCACAATCCACAACAGTTAACTGTTACATCAAACAGCACACAAAGACAACTCCACAATCCACTACAGTTAACTGTTACATCAAAAAGCACATATTACGTCAAACAGCACATACAGACAACTTCACAATCCACAACAGTTAACTGTTACATCAAACAGCACATACAGACAACTCCACAATCCACAACAGTTAACTGTTACATCAAACAGCACACAAAGACAACTCCAGAATCCACAACAGTTAACTGTTACATCAAACAGCACATACAGACAACTCCACAATCCACAACAGTTAACTGTTACATCAAACAGCACACAAAGACAACTCCACAATCCACAACAGTTAACTGTTACATCAAACAGCACACAAAGACAACTCCACAATCCACAACAGTTAACTGTTACATCAAACAGCACACACAGACAACTCCACAATCCACAACAGTTAACTGTTACACCAAACAGCACATACAGACAACTCCAGAATCCACCACAGTTAACAGTTACATCAAACAGCACACACAGACAACTCCAGAATCCACCACAGTTAACTTCCACAGCTCATACATTAAGAGGTGTTAATTGTATTTTGGGCTCTAAAAGAAATATAGTTCATAGCCAATAGCGAATTTAAAGGCAAACATTACAGATTTGATGTCTGCGTGAGGCACAGAGTAACCCCCCCTGGTGTTTCTGAAATTATGAAATCAGTGACGCTGAACATTTCTCAAGTCAAAACCACTTGAGGTTAAAATAAAGGCAGTATTACAGCTTAACTACATGTACATGTAGATGGACAAACAGTTTTCACAAAACTTCTTGAAGCTTCTGGATTCGTTAAATCCAGAGAGCCGAAAACTAAGAACATTTCAGAATGATATTCTGGTAACAGGTTATACACAACAGGAGTATGATGAATGCTTAAAGGTTGAGTGTTCAGATTTGCTATTTATTCATAATTAGCTACCCATGTATTTATTGTTAAACTGAGTGTAAACAAATACTGAAAAAGGGTACATACTAATCTGAGCAAGACGATTTGGCCCTCAGGCATGTCAGGAAGGCGTGGATTTACAGCACAAAGCTGAAGGATTTTGTACCCATCGAAAACAGTCATATCTGCTCTCACAATATTACAACTAAAAGCTGAGACAGGTATATGGCTGCATTTCCACAACAGCACTTGCACACAGTCCTTATAAACAACAGTACTATTAACTGAACTGAAAACTGATGGATACTAAATCTCTGTACAATCTAACGCTGATGTCCACAGAGTACATTCATTCATACTGTACACAACTCAGACTGCCAACAAGAGCATCCATCAGTAGTTGCATATGAATTTAGAATTTCTCGGGGTATAGAATGATATTTATTATGAAGTGGACAATGGGAAGAATACTAAATAAATATTAAATCTTAATATAAACACACCAAATATACATTGTGGATGTAAGACAGGATATGCAGCTATATCTGACCAGTTCATATTGCCAGAGCGGAATTGTCTGGACAAAGACCAAATTGAACATCTGAGAACTCAAAATCTGGAGTCTGGCCAGAGATGTCAGTGTCATAAATCAGACCTTCAACATAGTTCAAATTGATACGGAAACAGGACTATATTTGCTTCTGTGCAGTTAGAATCCATCTCAAAAAAAGAAAACGTTTTGATATACAAATTACCAGGTTATTTAGGCCAGCTAGACTTGGGTTGGCCATCAACGAGGTCACTCGTTACTGTTTTTGGTGGATTTGAAGTCATCATAATTTACATTTCTCCTGGGATTAAGATAGATGACTGTCTGTTAATCGCAGGTTTACTGAATGCGCAGAAATGTGAATTAAGTCAAGAAAACCTAAAGTACTTGGCACATGAGTTCAGTAAGGGCTTTATAGAGGGTGTTTTCACCCGATCCCTTTGAGGGCCTACGTACTGTTGTTGTTGTTGTTGTTATTGTGTATGTGTCAGACGAGAACATTTCACTTCCTTACCCAGATTCAGCGAAGGTTGGGTCTTTTTCACGACATCACGGCATCCATTCGAATAACTGGGAAAACCCAAATCCAATACTTCGACATCTTTGTCCCCAGAAAAGTGATTTCTTGTACGCATACGTTCCCTGAAAAGCCACTTTCACTTTCAATCCGCGCGCTTTAGTCTTTGCTAACAATAGGAATCCCCTTGTAACACGATAGAATAGACTGCCCAAAATGAAAGTCAATACAAGACGATAAATCAGCTTCATCTGTACAGTGGGAATTGAAATGTTGTGAAAACTTTCACAGAATCTTCTTAGATGGGATTTTCTGATGAAATCCATAAAGATTCCAGAACCACAGAACAGATCGGACTTGAGCATATCACGGTAAGTCATAAAGTGTTATAGTCGACTGGCAAATGTACACTGACCAACTGATTCATATGTTGGCCAATAGGCTTATATTACCGGTATCTGCACTGTATACAGTCATCAAAGCATTTATATATTTGGTGTTTATTTGTGTAGGATTTGAATTCTTTTTTAATTTTTTGTACAATTTATATTTAAACAAGTTATTTTTCACTACGCTACAGGTTTACTTCAGGCTGGAATTAACGCAACAGATCCCAGCTAAATTAGTCTCAGCGTCAGGTGAACTATCGGAACTCTCAGCTCGACTTGCACGTAGGCCTTAGCTATTTACCTTTCTATTTCATTTTCAGGGGTCTATATATGTTCTCTATTAAACTCCTTTGTATTTAAATTATGAAAATTTTTATTCTTTGTAATAATAATATTAATTAATTGTTCAGCACTTAGGCAATTTCCTTTCCTTTCTTTCACGCAGAACTTTTCTCTGGTTTACGAAGGCATTCTGTAGGATATGTCTCTGAACATGGAGACACCTAGAGTCAACGAGATCAGTTACCTTTCATATTTTCCAATAAATTCTTTTGTAGATCTCGACTAATATAATACAGTACTCTGTCTGCAAGGCTATAACTTTGACATACCCATTTAGATTGCAAAAGTTGGGTGATGGCTGCAGAGAGCGTCTTGGGTGCTGCTACTAAAATAGCCAATATTGCCACCATTGTCAATCAGCTTACCTCAGACAAGGATGATGTAAGTAGTTTATTGGTATGTTTACAGAAAGCAGTCAGAACAGGGCAAAATGTTATGTTACTTTTCACAACCATTGCCATCACTTGGATTTCGTTGTTGTATTGTTGTATTATACTTTAACTTTCAACTCCACCCACATTTCCTGCCTATGCACTTGTAGGGCTACTGTACATGTACCTTACTGTAGCTTGTTGGTTCAGACTCCATTCACCACATTCTGAGCACCCAGCAAAGGAACTGTATAGGTGAAGTCATATTCATAATGAACAAAGCATATAGTAAAGCTAAGCTTTAACCTGGCCATCATCAGAGGGGTACACTCTCCTGACCAGAGAGTGGTGTATCTGTGAATGAACAAAGCTTATGCCATTAAGGCTAGACATTAGCAGGGCCAACACATAACTCTCCTGGTCTGTGTGTGGTGTCTCTGTGAATGAACAAAGCTTATGCCATGAAGACTAGACTTTAACCTGGCCAACACACAAGGAGTGCAATCTCCTGACCAGTGTGTGATGTTTGTGTGAATGAACAAAGCTTATGCCATTAAGGCTAGACCTTAACCTGGTCAAACACATAAGAGGTGCACTCTCCTGGCCCATGTGTGGTGTCTGTGGGAATGAACAAACTTATGCCATTAAGGCTAGACTTTAACCTGGCCAACACCTAAGTGGTGCACTTGCCTGACAGTGTGTGTGGTGTATCTGTGAATGAACAAAGGTGATGCCATTATGGTTAGATTTTAACCTGGCTAACACCTAAGAGGTGCACTCTCCTGACCATTGTTTTGTGTCTTTGTAAATGAGCAAAGCTTGTGCCATTAGGGCTAGACTTTAACCTGGCCAAACACATAAGGAGTGCACTCTCCTGACAGTGTGTGGTGTATCTGTGAATGAACAAAGCTTATGCCATTAAGGCTAGACTTTAACCTGGCCAAACACATAAGGAGTGCACTATCCTGACCACTGTGTGATGTCTGTGTGAATGAACAAAGTTTATGCCATTAAGGCTAGACCATAACCTGGCCAAACACATAAGGAGTGCACTCTCCTGACAGTGTGTGGTGTATCTGTGGATGAACAAAGCTGATGCCATTATGGTTAGACTTTAACCTGGCCAAACACATAAGGAGTGCTCTCTCCTGACTAGTGTGTGATTTCTGTGTGAATGAACAAAGTTTATGCCATTAAGACTAGACTTTAACCTGGCCAAACACATAAGGAGTGCTCTCTCCTGACTAGTGTGTGATTTCTGTGTGAATTAACAAAGCTTATGCCATTAAGGTTAGATGTTAACCTGGCCAAACACATAAGGAGTGCACTCTCCTGACCAGTGTGTGATGTCTGTGTGTATAAACCAAGCTTATATCATTAACGCTAGACTTTAACCTGGCCAACATCAGAGGGGTGCACTCTTCTGACCACTGTGTGAATGAACAAAGCTTATGGTAAGGCGAGGCCAAGCGCATCAGGGGCGCCCTCTCCTGACCACAGTGTGAAGTGTTATACTGTATATTTTGGCTTTCGTAAGCCTTTCTTTGTACCTGTACAACAATAAAAAGTCTACTATACATTTTATACCTTCCCCTTTTTCAGGTGTCTTTCATGAGCATAGCTTTAAATCACTTGCTAATCTTTCTTATCTGTGTTTTAGGTTGAAATTAATGGAAGGACAATCTCGTATGAAGTCAGAGGCCACTTTTATAGATGGAAGTTTGTATGGGACTGTGAGGCTACAGACAGACAGTCTGGTATTTCTGTGAAATCTAAAGGATGGCAGTCTAAATCTGGATCCCTGGAGCACGCCTTCAGCGACCTGATGAAACAGCTGACTGACAAGGGTTTACTATGAGACCTGCAAGATATGTGAGAAAGTCATTTCCTTCATGCTGGATACACTCACAATGTGATGCTTTTTTCTTCAGCTACACTTCATTACACACAGTGACTTAATGGAGATGTTACCACAATACTAGATTTTCTTCAGCTACGCTTCATTACACACAGTGACTTAATGGAGATTTTACCACAATACTAGATTTTCTTCAGCTACGCTTCATTACACACAGTGACTTAATGGAGATGTTAAGACAATACTAGATTTTCTTCAGCTACGCTTCATTACACACAGTGACTTAATGGAGATGTTACCACAATACTAGATTTTCAAAAACACAGCAGATGAACTTAAAAATGATGGGAGGTCTGCAGACATAGCAATGTATATGTATATAGATAGAAACATGACCAAATCTTCTACAATGCATCAATTAGAATAGTCCAAATTCGCACCTGTCTTTGTCATGGATTACGTGGTGTAAAGCAATAGCCAGTCATTCCTTCTGTCAGCTTGTACTTTGAAACCCTAAACAATTTGCAGTCTCCACAAGTTTTCTCTCTTTGAAAAGTACAAAAGCATATACATTCTGCATCTGAGGAATAATTATCATTCAAAATTATGATCTACAGTCACTTAGTAATGATTTACAAGATATATATCACATCATTACTAAACACTGGAACATAGCTCTACAATATATGACACACTGTCAGAGGTCATCACTCAGCATAGAACATTCCATCTCAATCTAGTTTACATCTTCTATCGTGAAATTACACACTAAACTGGGGTCTTTGCTGCATGAGTAAGAAATAGAAGACTTATGTCAGTTTGTGCTTTATCTTTTACATTATTATTTTTATGTATAAGTATACATCAGTAAAATTTTACCGTATTGGTTTGTCAAGTAGAACTATTATGTATCCATACCTGGATACAATGGTGGAAGTTTTAGTTGGGATTTTTATACCAAGTACCAGCTTGGCAGGGAAATGTTGGCAAGTTCAAGCAAGTTCATGTCATTAAAACAAACACACAAACTCAAGGTTTTGTCTTTTTTATTTAAGTTATAGATGTGTTTATGGTCTGAATTACATGTGTGTCACAGAATGAAAACATTGATATTTTGCCATTCATGCTATGTTTGGGGAGGTTCAGTGTAACTGACCCTAGCAAGAAAATAATGTCAAATCATACAATCACATATTTTACAAACTTACAAAGAATAGGTTTGTTAGTTACTTAATTGGTGTTATGCATTGCCACTGAGTGGTGTAATCAGTGTAATCACTCCCTTGGTTTCCTACACATATAAACTGTACATGTAAGTTTTTAGACACAGTGTAATCATTCCCCTGGTTTCCTCCATCTCTACATGTAAGTTATTAATTCCCCTGGTTTCCTACACATATACACTGTACATGTAAGTTATTAGACACAGTGTAATCATTCCCCTGGTTTCCTACACATATACACTGTACATGTAAGTTATTAGACACAGTGTAATCATTCCCCTGGTTTCCTACACATATACACTGTACATGTAAGTTATTAAACACAGTGTAATCATTCCCCTGGTTTCCTACACATATACACTGTACATGTAAGTTATTAGACACAGTGTAATCATTTCCCTGGTTTCCTACACATATACACTGTACATGTAAGTTATTAGACACAGTGTAATCATTTCCCTGGTTTCCTACACATATACACTGTACATGTAAGTTATTAGACACAGTGTAATAATTTCCCTGGATTCCTACACATATACACTGTACATGTAAGTTATTAAACACAGTGTAATCATTCCCCTGGTTTCCTACACATATACACTGTACATGTAAGTTATTAGACACAGTGTAATCATTCCCCTGGTTTCCTACACATATACACTGTACATGTAAGTTATTAGACACAGTGTAATAATTTCCCTGGATTCCTACACATATACACTGTACATGTAAGTTATTAAACACAGTGTAATCATGCCCCTGGTTTCCTCCACCTTTACATGTAAGTTAGTAGATAGAGTGTAATCATTACCTTGGTTTACTCCACCCATACATGTAAATTATTGGACACATTGTAATCATTCCCCTGACTGTAATCATTTCCCTCGTTTCTTCCACCTACACATGTAAGTTTTTATACACAGCAAAATCATTCTCCTGACTGTACTAAGGATTCCTTCGTCATCATATGACTGAAAAATTGTTAAGTACCACGTTAAATCCCAAACACTCACTCACTCACTCACCCCTGACTGTAATCATTCCCCTGGCTTCCTCCACCAAAACATGTTAGTCACTATGCTCAGTGTAATTATTCCCCTAGTTGTGAGCAGTTACATAGAATTTTCCCACAAATCACTGTGATGCATCACAAACAACACGTCGCATGACAGTCACATTTTTACATCAGCGCCCTACGATTTGTAGTCATAATGTACGCATACTGAAAATGAATCTGGTCAGACGCTGCCCCATGCTTACCATCACTAGTTTTTGTCGACATTCATGTAAGGTTGACAATATCTGGTTGACCTAAATATTGTTTATATTAGGTATTACATTTTCTGGACAGTTTGACTTGGACCCACATGCTTGCCAGGACAAGTTGACCTACACCAGGCTAAAGGCTTACCCGCCTAGTAAAGCCCAGGACAGTATAGTCCATGAAGGTTTCTACCTTAAAGAGAAGTAACAAGCAAGAAAAAGAAATTCAACATCAAACTTTATGTAGAGCACATTATCCAAAAAATATAATTTGATAAAGGTGATTAAACCACACAGTTAGATATGATGGACAGACTGTTACACACTAACATAGACATAAAATCTAAAATTTAAAATTGTATGTATAGGCTTTGTCATACTCATATACAGGTACACGCCCCCACATACACTGTACCTGTGCAGCTCATCCACATGCCCCCACATACACTGTACCTGTGCAGCTCATCCACATGCCCCCACATACACTGTACCTGTGCAGCTCATCCAAATGCCCCCACATACACTGTACCTGTGCAGCTCATCCACATGTCCCACATACACTGTACCTGTGCAGCTCATCCACATGCCTCCACATACACTGTACCTGTGCAGCTCATCCACATGCCCCCACATACACTGTACCTGTGCAGCTCATCCACATGCCCCCACATACACTGTACCTGTGCAGCTCATCCACATGCCCCACATACACTGTACCTGTGCAGCTCATCCACATGCCCCCACATACACTGTACCTGTGCAGCTCATCAACATGCCCCCACATACACTGTACCTGTGCAGCTCATCCACATGCCCCCGCATACACTGTACCTGTGCAGCTCATCAACATGCCCCCACATACAATGTACCTGTGCAGCTCATCCACATGCCCCACATACACTGTACCTGTGCAGCTCATCCACATGCCCCCGCATACACTGTACCTGTCTATATGCAGATGGTAAAGGATAATGTCTGGGCACTATCCATCTATCTGCAGACAGTAGAGGTGATTGTCTCGGCATCCGATCACAATGATGTCATCTAACACGACAGGGGAGGAGAACACCTGGCCATTGAGCTGATGACAGGCGATCACATGACCTGTCTGACAACCAATCATAGTCAAGCAGCCAGTGGTGTTAGGGACAACTATGATTTGCTCTACAATATGGTCAGTCGACAGACACCTGCCAGAAGCAGGAGGAATAAAGCTCTGGCCTGACATACACGAATCACAGATACTAAACAGATTCGAATGTTTGGCAAATCTAAGAGCTGGAGAAGTGTCTGAGGCTGATACCATCAAGGCAGGTACAGTGTATTCTTTTCCACTGGCACTAATAATTTTCTCAACTACACCAGTGTTATTTTCCTTATCACAAAAACTGATCATACTTCCATCTGTGCCACATTTTTTTCCCTTACCTCCAGTCACTCTACCATTATATCCAGCAACTGCTGTAATGCCACAAGTAACAGGCTTGTCACTCTGTATCACAAAGGGTGTGGCATATACTGCCCCACCCAAATAGGCCTGACACAGAAGTTCACCTGTACATGACAAGGTGTATACATGTCCATCGTGAGAGCCAATCACTACAGCCCACACGTCTTCAGAGCCAATCACATCCTTCCCTAAATCCTGGGAACCAATCACATCTGCCTGCACATCCTGATGACCAATCACATCTGCCTGCACATCTTGCGAACCAATCACATCTGGCTTCACATTCAGAGAACCAATCTCATCTGTCTGCACATCCTGAAAACCAATCCCATCTGCCTGCACATCCCGAGAACCAATCACATCTGCCTGCACATCCTGAGAACCAATCTCATCTGTCTGCACATCCTGAGAACCAATCACATCTGCTGGTGCATTCTGAGAAACAATTACTTCTGCTAGTACATCCTGAGAACCAATCACATCTGTCTGCACATCCTGAGAACCAATCACATCTGCCAGTGCATTCTGAGAAATAATTACTTCTGCTAGTTCGTCCTGAGAACCAATCACACCTATCTGCACATCCTGAGAACCAATCACATCTGCCTGCACATCCTGAGAACAAATCACATCTGTCTGCACATCCATTAATGTCCCATGTAGACCTCTGTTGACTTGGCATAATGTTGGAGAAGAGAAAATGGGTGCACTTGTAAGAAACGTCCACAACTGAAAATACAGTGACATGAGCTATTGAAAAAAGATACCACATTTCCATGGCCCTTGATTGGGCTGTTATCATCACAGCTACCCCCAGGCTCTGTTCCGTGTCCTCCCACCATAATCATCATAGCTAATCAAGCTTTCATGGCACTTGATTATCATCATACCCCATCTCCATGGTCGTATAAGTGAAATATACATGAGTACGGCATACAAACAACAATCAAAAAAATCAATTATACCTAATCACACTTCCAAGGTACTAGTTTGGTTTGTTATCATTGTACCTAATCACACTTCCATGGCATTTGTTTGGTTTGTTATCACCATGGCTAATCACACTTCCATGGCATTTGTTTGGTTTGTTATCACCATGGCTAATCACACTTCTATAGCACTTGTTTGGTTTGTCATCGTCACACCTAATCACACTTCCATGGCACTTTCTGGATCAAACTTTAACCACCATTGAAAAATGAAGATATCTGTGGACCAAAATTCAGTTTATTTACAACTATTTTCAAAACTAACAAAACAGTTGAACTTACCAATTCACCTTGGTGACTGAGAAAGTAAACCTTGCCATCAACAGACCCAAAACAGACTCCACAAGGACACGTTATAGGGGATGAGAACACCGGCTTAGTACACTGGAACTGCCAGAGCAGGACTCCGGTATCCTGTCAAAATCAGATAATACATCAAATGTACACTGTCTCCCAAACAGACAAAGGTTATAGAAAAGCAAACTGGACAACTGCAGAGAAAAGCAGACTGAACTACAGTAGAGAAAAGCAAACTGGACTACAGTAGAGAAAAGCAGACTGGACTACAGTAGAGAAAAGCAAACTGGACTACAGTAGAGAAAAGCAAACTGAACTACAGTAGAGAAAAGCAAACTGGACAACTGCAGAGAAAAGCAGACTGAACTACAGTAGAGAAAAGCAAACTGGACTACAGTCTAGAAAAGCAGATTGGACTACTGCAGAGAAAAGCAGACTGAACTACAGTAGAGAAAAGCAAACTGGACTACAGTAGAGAAAAGCAAACTAGACTACAGTAGAGAAAAGCAGACTGGACTACAGTAGAGAAAGGCAGTCTGAACTACAGAAGAGAAAAGCAGACTGGGCAACAGTAGAGATAAGCAGACTGAATTACAGTAGAGAAAAGCAAACTGGACTACTGTAGAGAAAAGCAAACTGGACTACTGTAGAGAAAACCAGACTGAACTACGGTAGAGAAAAGCAGTCTGAACTACAGAAGAGAAAAGCAGACTGGACTACAGTAGAGAAAAGCAGACTGGACTACAGTAGAGAAAAGCAGACTGGACTACAGTACAGAAAAGCAGACTGGACTACAGTACAGAAAAGCAGACTGAACTACAGTAGAGAAAAGCAGACTGGACTACAGTAGAGAAAAGCAAACTGGACTACAGTAGAGAAAAGCAGACTGGACTACAGTAGAGAAAAGCAGACTGAACTACAGTAGAGAAAAGCAGACTGGACTACAGTAGAGAAAAGCAAACTGGACTACAGTAGAGAAAAGCAAACTGAACTACAGTAGAGAAAAGCAAACTGGACAACTGCAGAGAAAAGCAGACTGAACTACAGTAGAGAAAAACAAACTGGACTACAGTAGAATATTGACACAAATGATTTTAAGAATAAGTCTGTTTCACTTTCACCTTCTCACAATCTAAGGTATGGTGAGGTCAACTACCAAATAAACTGAACAAAAGTCTTACAGGTGTCAACATCCACTGTGGTGTGGTCAACTACCAAGCCAACCAAACCAAACCAGACTGAATTACAGTAGAGAAAAGAATACTGGACTACAGTAGAGAAAAGCAAACTGGACTACTGTAGAGAAAAGCAAACTGGACTACAGTAGAGAAAAGCAAACTGGACTACTGTAGAGAAAAACAGACTGAACTACAGTAGAGAAAAGCAGACTGAACTACAGTAGAGAAAAGCAGACTGGACTACAGTAGAGAAAAGCAAACTGGACTACTGTAGAGAAAAACAAACTGAACTACAGTAGAGAAAAGCAGACTGAACTACAGTAGAGAAAAGCAGACTGGACTACAGAAGAGAAAAGCAGACTGGACTACAGTAGAGAAAAGCAGACTGGACTAAAGCAGACTGGACTACAGTAGAGAAAAGCAGACTGGACTACAGTAGAATATTGACACAAATGAGCTTAAGAATAAGTCTGTTTCACTTTCACCTTCTCACAATCTAAGGTATGGTGAGGTCAACTACCCAATAAACTGAACAAAAGTCTTACAGGTGTCAACATCCACTGTGGTGTGGTCAACTACCAAGCCAACCAAACAAAAGTGATCATTTTACTTGTATTGTTATCACAAATTTTATTTCTGCTCCATGAACGTGAAGCAGACTCAAAGATTCCCAACGAGAGCTCAAACTGGCGATTTTCTCAATGGCATGTAAAGTTAGATAACTCACTGGCTCTGCCGCCAGAACAGTTCCTGCCAGGCTTGCTGCAATCACCTGATAAGGGTCAGAAGAAAGGGTAGGGGAGGAGAAAACACTCCCCCCACCCACTGGGCACTTCCACACACACTGACGCTGCTGAAATGGAAGCAGTACTTATGGGTTTAATCAGGTATTTTAACCCACAGCACCCACAAATACTTTATTTGTATAGTTCACAGGTAAGACCTAACAGTCATAGGAAACACCACAAAGCCTGGGAGTAGCCATCCCACCTTGTCACGTACCTAATAATTCTCTGGGTGAAAGACTCCAGGATGACCAGACATACTTTGACTGACCATGATATCCAAATCTCATTTCTCAAGCCATTGTAAACTACAAAATGACCTCCTAGCCAGCCAGGTTTTCACTATTCTAAATGGATGCCACACAATAACGAGTAGGCCCTACAAGTTCAACCAGCATCTACATTGCCACAGGTTTGTGAAAGGCTGAACTATCCCCTTTGTCAGCAGAAAGCAATTATCTGAGTTTAATATTTTAAGGTAAAGGCAGCTCTAAAATGAAGTATACATAAGATGAAAGACCATTAAAAACTGTCCAGGAAAATAGTTGAATTTATTTTATTGGGATTTTTTCTAACGGTGTATAACATCCCTTTCCACAGCTAAAAGCAATTAATTTACAGATTTTAATGTAAGTACATACATTTCATTGTGTACACAATTGTATCTATTTTAAACATCCCATATAATGAGCTAGAGACCTACTTCAGGACTGAGAGCATAAAGATGCTGATCATGTGACCCTATGAAGACTAAAGATGATTGGACATCTGCCACCGGTGAACTTTTGACCTCTCCTCCAGTTTTGAATTTGAAATGAACATCACCATCTTTGATATGCAGAAAATAAACACAATGGTCATAGCAACCTGGAGTAGAAGGGAGATAAAACAATATTTTTTTATTATTGCACACAGCACCCATACTGGGGACCAAATTTCTGAACAGGTGCACATGACAACTTTTAGGTTCAATGACACCAAACTTTTAACATAACACAAATCAATCCATCTGTTCATTAAATATACAGTGCTATATTTATATTATGTAAACTCAAAATATAAAATATAATGTACAAATATACTTAGTACAGTCAACTTTTAACACCAGATGGACATTTACATAACCCTATAGGTCCCATAAATATAATTAGTGCAATCTATTATGAAATTTAATGTGCAGTTGCTGGTGTGTAAAATCAGCAAATTGTGCATTTAACACCTACACACCACTTTTTATACTGAATGTACACTGAGATTTTATCAATTAAAATTCCTGCAAAATTTTACATGCAAATAAAACCCTTCTTACTAAACCAATAGCTACAAACCATCACACCCGGAAACCAGAATGTAGAAAACCAGGACATCTGGAAACCAGTATTTTACAAACCATAACATGTCAGAACATCATGTTCAGCTATCTTCAGCTAACCATGACATTGAGATACTCACCCACACCAGAGATGTCCAGCTCACCATGACATTGAGATACTCACCCACACCAGAGATGTCCAGCTCACCATGACATTGAGATACTCACCCACACCAGAGATGTCCAGCTCACCATGACATTGAGATACTCACCCACAACAGAGATGTTCAGCTCACCATGACATTGAGATACTCACCCACACCAGAGATGTTCAGCTCACCATGACATTGAGATACTCACCCACAACAGAGATGTCCAGCTCACCATGACATTGGGATACTCACCCACACCATAGATGTTCAGCTCACCATGACATTGAGATACTCACCCACAACAGAGATGTTCAGCTCACCATGACATTGAGATACTCACCCACACCAGAGATGTTCAGCTCACCATGACATTGAGATACTCACCCACAACAGAGATGTTCAGCTCACCATGACATTGAGATACTCACCCACACCAGAGATGTCCAGCTCACCGTGACATTGAGATACTCACCCACAACAGAGATGTTCAGCTAACCATGACATTGAGATACTCACCCACACCAGAGATATCAAGCTCACCATGACATTGAGATACTCACCCACAACAGAGATGTTCAGCTCACCATGACATTGAGATACTCAACCACAACAGAGATGTTCAGCTAACCATGACAATGGGAAACTCACAAAACCAGAGATGTTCAGCTCACCATGACATTGGGATACTCACCCACAACAGAGATGTTCAGCTAACCATGACAATGGGAAACTCACCCAAACCAGAGATGGTCAGCTCACCATGACATTGAGATACTCACCCACAACAGAGATGTTCAGCTAACCATGACATTGGGAAACTCACCCACACCAGAGATGTTCAGCTCACCATGACATTGAGATACTCACCCACAACAGAGATGTTCAGCTAACCATGGCATTGGGAAACTCACCCAAACCAGAGATGTTCAGCTTACCATGACATTGGGATACTCACCAACAACAAAGATGTTCAGCTAACCATGACATTGGGAAACTCACCCACAACAACAAACTTTCCACAGGTCGTAAGACAAGCGGAGGACTCAGTGCGATCTCCTAGCTTTCTCTCCCATACTGCTTTGCCAGTTGCCATGGAAACAGCAGAAAACAGATGAGAATGTGAGCCAATGAAGACCATGTCTTGCGCCCTTGCACTGAAAAAAAGTTCACTGATTTATCATATTACATGTCATAAATTTAGAGCTGTAATTACTGTATATGTGAAGCCAAATAAAAAATGCTAACAAAGTATATTTGACTTGTAAGATAAAAGTCTATTATTAAACACACTACACAAAAGTTTTTAGAACACAGTTGAATCACTGGATTCCAGAGGGGCCTTTTCTGACCATACGATGAGGACTAATGACAAATCAGGTTTTGTCATGTAATACACAAACTGATAGATACCTGTAATCAAAGTGCCTCTGCACATGGACGTATACGCAGGTGTACGGAGCTATGAATTCTGTACATGGACCTATAAACAAGTGTACACAGCCATGAATACTGCACACGGACGTATACACAAGTGTACAGAGCTATGAATACTGCACATGGACGCATACACAAGTGTACAGAGCTATGAATACTGCACCTGGACCTATAAACAAGTGTACAGAGCTATGAATACTGCACATGGACATATACACAAGTGTACAGAGCTATGAATACTGCACCTGGACCTATAAACAAGTGTACAGAGCTATGAATACTGCACATGAACGTCTACACAAGTGTACAGAGCTATGAATTCTGCACCTGGACGTATACACAAGTGTACAGAGCTATGCATTCTGCACATGGGCCTATACACAAGTGTACACAGCTATGAATTCTCCACATGAAGGTCTACACAAGTGTACAGAGCTATGAATACTGCACATGGACCTATAAACAAGTGTACACAGCTATGAATACTGCACATGGACGTATACACAAGTGTACGGAGCTATGAATTCAGCACATGGACCTATAAACAAGTGTACACAGCTATGAATACTGCACACGGACGTATACACAAGTATACACAGCTATGAATTCTCCACATGAAGGTCTACACAAGTGTACAGAGCTATGAATTCTGCACCTGGACCTATAAACAAGTGTACAGAGCTATGAATACTGCACATGGACATATACACAAGTGTACACAGCTATGAATTCAGCACATGGACGTATACACAAGTGTACACAGCCATGAATACTGCACATGGACCTATACACAAGTGTACAGAGCTATGAATACTGCACATGGACGTATACACAAGTGTACAGAGCTATGAATTCTGCACCTGGACCTATAAACAAGTGTACACAGCTATGAATTCTGTACATGGACCTATAAACAAGTGTACACAGCTATGAATACTGCACACGGACGTATACACAAGTGTACAGAGCTATGAATACTGCACATGGACGCATACACAAGTGTACAGAGCTATGAATACTGCACCTGGACCTATAAACAAGTGTACAGAGCTATGAATACTGCACATGAACGTCTACACAAGTGTACAGAGCTATGAATTCTGCACCTGGACGAATACACAAGTGTACAGAGCTATGCATTCTGCACATGGGCCTATACACAAGTGTACACAGCTATGAATTCTCCACATGAAGGTCTACACAAGTGTACAGAGCTATGAATACTGCACATGGACCTATAAACAAGTGTACACAGCTATGAATACTGCACATGGACGCATACACAAGTGTACGGAGCTATGAATTCAGCACATGGACCTATAAACAAGTGTACAGAGCTATGAATACTGCACATGGACATATACACAAGTGTACACAGCTATGAATTCAGCACATGGACGTATACACAAGTGTACACAGCCATGAATACTGCACATGGACCTATACACAAGTGTACAGAGCTATGAATACTGCACATGGACATATACACAAGTGTACACAGCTATGAATTCAGCACATGGACGTATACACAAGTGTACACAGCCATGAATACTGTACATGGACCTATACACAAGTGTACAGAGCTATGAATACTGCACACGGACGTATACACAAGTGTACACAGCTATGAATACTGCACATGGACATATACACAAGTGTACAGAGCTATGAATACTGCACATGGACCTATAAACAAGTGTACAGAGCTATGAATACTGCACATGGACCTATAAACAAGTGTACACAGCTATGAATTCAGCACATGGACGTATACACAAGTGTACACAGCTATGAATTCTGTACATGGACCTATACACAAGTGTACAGAGCTATGAATACTGCACATGGACCTATAAACAAGTGTACACAGCTATGAATACTGCACACGGACGTATACACAAGTGTACAGAGCTATGAATAATGAACCTGGACGTATACACAAGTGTACGGAGCTATGAATTCTGCACCTGGACCTATAAACAAGTGTACACAGCTATGAATACTGCACACGGACGTATACACAAGTGTACACAGCTATGAATACTGCACATGGGCCTATACACAAGTATACACAGCTATGAATTCTCCACATGAAGGTCTACACAAGTGTACACAGCTATGAATACTGCACATGGACCTATAAACAAGTGTACACAGCTATGAATACTGCACCTGGACATATACACAAGTGTACGGAGCTATGAATTCAGCACATGGACCTATAAACAAGTGTACACAGCTATGAATACTGCACATGGACATATACACAAGTGTACACAGCTATGAATACTGCACATGGACATATACACAAGTGTACAGAGCTATGAATACTGCACATGGACCTATAAACAAGTGTACAGAGCTATGAATACTGCACACGGACGTATACACAAGTGTACAGAGCTATGAATACTGCACATGGATGTATACACAAGTGTACAGAGCTATGAATACTGCACATGGACGCATACACAAGTGTACAGAGCTATGAATTCTGCACCTGGACCTATAAACAAGTGTACAGAGCTATGAATACTGCACATGGACCTATAAACAAGTGTACAGAGCTATGAATACTGCACACAGACGTCTACACAAGTGTACAGAACTATGAATTCTGCACCTGGACGTATACACAAGTGTACAGAGCTATGAATACTGCACATGGACGTATACACAAGCGTACACAGCTATGAATTCTCCACATGAACGTCTACACAAGTGTACAGAGCTATGAATTCTGCACATGGACGTATACACAAGTGTACAGAGCTATGAATTCTGCACCTGGACGTATACACAAGTGTACAGAGCTATGAATACTGCATCTGGACGTATACACAAGTGTACAGAGCTATGAATTCTGCACATGGACCTATAAACAAGTGTACAGAGCTATGAATACTGCACACAGACGTATACACAAGTGTACAGAGCTATGAATTCTGCACCTGGACGTATACACAAGTGTACAGAGCTATGAATTCTGCACCTGGACGTATACACAAGTGTACAGAGCTATGAATACTGCACCTGGACGTATACACAAGTGTACAAAGCTATGAATTCTGCACATGGACCTATAAACAAGTGTACAGAGCTATGAATACTGCACATGGACATATAGCACAAGTGTACACAGCTATGAATTCAGCACATGGACGTATACACAAGTGTACAGAGCTATGAATACTGCACACGGACATATACACAAGTGTACAGAGCTATGAATACTGCACATGGACGTATACACAAGTGTACAGAGCTATGAATACTGCACATGGACGTATACACAAGTGTACAGAGCTATGAATACTGCACATGAACGTCTACACAAGTGTACAGAGCTATGAATACTGCACATGGACGTATACACAAGTGTACACAGCCATGAATTCTGCACCTGGACGTATACACAAGTGTACAGAGCTATGAATTCTCCACATGAACGTATACACAAGTGTACAGAGCTATGAATACTGCACCTGGACGTATACACAAGTGTACAGAGCTATGAATTCTGCACATGGACCTATAAACAAGTGTACAGAGCTATGAATACTGCACACAGACGTATACACAAGTGTACAGAGCTATGAATTCTGCACCTGGACGTATACACAAGTGTACAGAGCTATGAATTCTGCACCTGGACGTATACACAAGTGTACAGAGCTATGAATACTGCACATGGACCTATAAACAAGTGTACAGAGCTATGAATACTGCACACAGACGTATACACAAGTGTACAAAGCTATGAATTCTGCACCTGGACGTATACACAAGTGTACACAGCTATGAATTCTCCACATGAACGTCTACACAAGTGTACAGAGCTATGAATACTGCACATGGACGTATACACAAGCGTACACAGCTATGAATTCTCCACATGAACGTCTACACAAGTGTACAGAGCTATGAATACTGCACATGGACATATACACAAGTGTACAGAGCTATGAATACTGCACCTGGACGTATACACAAGTGTACAGAGCTATGAATACTGAACATGGACGTATACACAAGTGTACAAAGCTATGAATTCTGCACATGGACCTATAAACAAGTGTACAGAGCTATGAATACTGCACATGGACATATACACAAGTGTACACAGCTATGAATTCAGCACATGGACGTATACACAAGTGTACAGAGCTATGAATACTGCACACGGACATATACACAAGTGTACAGAGCTATGAATACTGCACATGGACGTATACACAAGTGTACAGAGCTATGAATACTGCACATGGACGTATACACAAGTGTACAGAGCTATGAATACTGCACATGAACGTCTACACAAGTGTACAGAGCTATGAATACTGCACATGGACGTATACACAAGTGTACACAGCCATGAATTCTGCACCTGGACGTATACACAAGTGTACAGAGCTATGAATTCTCCACATGAACGTATACACAAGTGTACAGAGCTATGAATACTGCACCTGGACGTATACACAAGTGTACAGAGCTATGAATTCTGCACATGGACCTATAAACAAGTGTACAGAGCTATGAATTCTGCACCTGGACGTATACACAAGTGTACAGAGCTATGAATTCTGCACCTGGACGTATACACAAGTGTACAGAGCTATGAATACTGCACATGGACCTATAAACAAGTGTACAGAGCTATGAATTCTGCACATGGACCTATAAACAAGTGTACAGAGCTATGAATTCTGCACCTGGACGTATACACAAGTGTACAGAGCTATGAATTCTGCACCTGGACGTATACACAAGTGTACAGAGCTATGAATACTGCACATGGACCTATAAACAAGTGTACAGAGCTATGAATTCTGCACCTGGACGTATACACAAGTGTACAGAGCTATGAATTCTGCACCTGGACGTATACACAAGTGTACACAGCTATGAATTCTCCACATGAACGTCTACACAAGTGTACAGAGCTATGAATACTGCACATGGACGTATACACAAGCGTACACAGCTATGAATTCTCCACATGAACGTCTACACAAGTGTACAGAGCTATGAATACTGCACATGGACATATACACAAGTGTACAGAGCTATGAATACTGCACCTGGACGTATACACAAGTGTACAAAGCTATGAATTCTCCACATGAAGGTCTACACAAGTGTACAGAGCTATGAATACTGAACATGGACGTATACACAAGTGTACACAGCTATGAATTCTCCACATGAAGGTCTACACAAGTGTACAGAGCTATGAATTCTGCACCTGGACCTATAAACAAGTGTACACAGCTATGAATACTGCACACAGACGTATACACAAGCGTACAGAGCTATGAATTCAGCACATGGACGTATACACAAGTTTTCAGAGCTATGAAAACATTTATCGAATGAATCCATTTCAAGAAATTATACAGATAGGTCATGACTTAAACACAAAGTTCCCACAAGGATTTCATTCAAATGGAAAAACTCCAGTCAAAAACATCAATTGGTTTACTGAGATATTGTTTAATGGTCTTTCATCTGATATACTTCCTTTCAGTGTTTCCTGGCAGTTAACTACAAATGTGAAGTTATAATTCTATTTATGCATTATTCAACAAATCTTTAAATAATATGTCTGGTTTGGTGTGCTTTCAAATATGAGACTGGAATCAAACATTGCTAAGGCCACAAAACTGAAAATTGTTTAATGCCTATGATGTCACATCTACAAGTGACAAAGTAAAGCTGACCAGAAGTTATTAAAGTATAGCTGACTGAGAACATACAGTGTAAATTTAGTGAGGAGCAACAGGAGTCCTACCTGCAAACTGCCACCAGAGGAGATGCATCAATACACTTTCCCGCGTTGTACCTCCATACCTCTCTTACAGTAAAAGCTGAGGATGTGTCCTCACGATCACCGACTCTACATTTACATTCAGCACACACTGCTGACACAGGATGGTTCGTGAGAGTTGAAGCCTGCCCCTGTTTACGGGGGATTCTGGCTGATTCACCTCTCTTAACACATTTGTCATAACTGTTTTTGTTCATATGATAGAAAATTCTTGACCCTCTACTCACAGACATGGTTACCTCCCTTCCATCTATCCCCGGCACAACATTATGTTTAAAAACTTTTTCCTTTGTGGTAAAGCGATCTCCCTTCCCTGCTGGCGATCTTCTCTTCCTATTTGTCAGCTGTTCTGATTTAAAAGTAGTTGCCATGGGGACAGATGTAACAGCACCACTGTCATTCCTGTCCATCTTAACAACAAAATCACCTGACAAACTCCCACTGTTCTTTCCACACACACTTTGCTGAGCCATTTTCAAACAATTGTGTACATAATCACAGACACTCTTAAATGTCTCGTGAAGTATCTTGTCCAGGAGAAGGGGATAACTCTGCCTGTAGCATCCTCAACACTTGAAGCCAGGTTAACAGCTTTGAAGGAATTACCACCACTCTCAATGAACTTGTCTGAATCATCCATCATCTTTGACATTTCACAACCTAAATGACCCTGAATAAAATAAATCACTTGGAAATTATTTGATTCTGAAGCTGATTCTGACTCACTGAATTTTAAAACTGATGGCATCTCTCTGCCACTCAGTCTCACACTCCATCCCACAATAAACACACAATCAATGCTTAGAAACAAACCAATCCATCAACTCAGACAACAAGGACATAGTTCAAAGTTCACAAAATAATCATACTCACACACATTCCATATTTGTCCAAAACAAATATGATTCAGAGGCTAATAAATATCATAAAATATTACTTTGGTGGCTGAGGAGTATACGTGCGTTTTGCCAGTAGGACTAAAACCACTCTTCCAAACAAACCTCAAAAAATTTCTATAACTATTGAAGAACTTTATTTAGGCAAAATGTGCAACTTAGTCATAAGCAAATAGTTAGGTGATAGACCATATTCCTATCTCCTAACTGTGCAATGCTTAGAAAAGAGTACAATCACAATATACATTAATTACAATAAACTCAAAGGTGCGTATTTACCTAAAATGGAGTAATAAGTAAGAGTAGCTTTCAAACCTTCCAGTGGAGTTCCAGAAGGTTCCTCACACCAGCCCAGCTCAGGTTCTCGGCACACTCACGGGGAGAATACTCTGTCTGCCTCACCAGCGCTCGCTTATCCACCTTACCTGAAAACATCGTGCAGAACAGTCATTTTCTTATTGTTGAAGATCTCATGTGCTGAATACATCAATGTCCATCATTACACTGACAGCTGCTGGATTACACGTCTAATGTCTACGTCCATATGTGTGGAGAAAAGTGGCCGGGTTTGACAGTGATAGGGAGACAGGAGACAAACACCACTTACATACACACTGTACGTAGGCTGAGACACATTATGTCCGTATAATTACATATGCTCAAGAGATGCAAATGAACACATACTTAATAACCAATGCTCAGACAAAAATATGGTGTGCCTGGGTCAAACATCTTTTCACTTTGTGTATCTTTGTGCACTAAGTATGTTCACACATCCTTGACAAACCATGTTTAGTGAGGGACAGACTGGTTAGTACTTGATGTGCCATGTTTGGTGAGGAACAGGCTGGTTAGTACTTAATGTACTGTGTTTAGTGAGGGGCAGAATTGTTAGTACTTGATGTACCATGTTTAGTGAGGGTCCCACTGGTTAGTACTTGATGTACCATGTTTGGTGAGGGTCCCACTGGTTTAGTGAGGATCCCACTGGTTAGTACTTGATGTGCCAGGTTTAGTGAGGGTCCCACTGGTAAGTACTTGGCGTACCATCTTTAGTGAGGGTCCCACTGGTTTGTACTTGATGTGCCATGTTTAGTGAGGGTCCCACTGGTTAGTACTTGATGTGCCAGGTTTAGTGAGGGTCTCACTGGTAAGTACTTGGCGTACCATCTTTAGTGAGGGTCCCACTGGTTTGTACTTGATGTGCCATGTTTAGTGAGGGTCCCACTGGTTAGTACTTGATGTGCCAGGTTTAGTGAGGGTCCCACTGGTAAGTACTTGGCGTACCATCTTTAGTGAGGGTCCCACTGGTTTGTACTTGATGTGCCATGTTTAGTGAGGGTCCCACTGGTTAGTACTTGACGTACTATGTTTAGTGAGGGTCCCACTGGTTAGTACTTGATGTACCATGTTTAGCGAGGGTCCCACTGGTTTAGTGAGGGTCCCACTGGTAAGTACTTGGCGTACCATCTTTAGTGAGGGTCCCACTGGTTTGTACTTGATGTGCCATCTTTAGTGAGGGTCCCACTGGTTAGTACTTGATGTGCCAGGTTTAGTGAGGGTCCCACTGGTAAGTACTTGGCGTACCATCTTTAGTGAGGGTCCCACTGGTTTGTACTTGATGTACCATGTTTAGTGAGGGTCCCACTGGTTTAGTGAGGGTCCCACTGGTAAGTACTTGGCGTACCATCTTTAGTGAGGGTCCCACTGGTTTGTACTTGATGTGCCATCTTTAGTGAGGGTCCAACTGGTTAGTACTTGATGTGCCAGGTTTAGTGAGGGTCCCACTGGTAAGTACTTGGCGTACCATCTTTAGTGAGGGTCCCACTGGTTTGTACTTGATGTGCCATGTTTAGTGAGGGTCCCACTGGTTAGTACTTGACGTACTATGTTTAGTGAGGGTCCCACTGGTTAGTACTTGATGTACCATGTTTAGTGAGGGTCCCACTGGTTTAGTGAGGGTCCCACTGGTTAGTACTTGATGTACCATGTTTAGTGAGGGTCCCACTAGTTTAGTGAGGGTCCCACTGGTTAGTACTTGATGTGCCATGTTTAGTGAGGGTCCCACTGGTTTGTACTTGATGTGCCATGTTTAGTAAGGGTCCCACTGGTTAGTACTTGATGTACCATGTTTAATGAGGGTCCCACTGGTTAGTACTTGATGTACCATGTTTAGTGAGGGTCCCTCTGGTTTGTACTTAATGTACCATGTATAGCGAGGGCCCCACTTGTTTGTACTTGATGTACCATGTATAGTGAGGGGCAGACTGGTTAGTACTTGATGTACCATGTTTAGTGAGGGGCAGACTGGTTAGTACTTGTACTGTTATTAGTGAGGGGCAGACTGGTTAGTACTTGACGTACCATATTTAGTGAGTGGCAGACTGGTTAGTACTTGATGTATTGTTATTAGTGAGGGGCAGACTGGTTAGTACTTGATGTACCATGTTTAGTGATGGGCAGACTGGTTAGTACTTGATGTATTGTAATTAGTGAGGGGCAGACTGGTTAGTACTTGACGTACCATGTTTAGTGAGGGGCAGACTGGTTAGCAGCCTCACTGTGTCAGGATGATACTGTACAGGTAGACTGGCCTTCACATGTTTCTTAATATAACTGACAAGATCCGCTGGGGATTTATCAGAACTTCCGCCACGTGTACACGTCACAAACAGGAGAAGTCTCCCCTTGTCCAAACTGGCAGCACAAGAGGCCACAACTTCTAGTTCACTTACTACCTGAAACACAGAATATCAGGCCATGACTTCTAGTTCACTTACTACCTGAAACACAGAATATTAGGCCACGACTTCTAGTTCACTTACTACATGTAACACAAAATATCAGGCCATGACTTCTAGTTCACTTACTACGTGAAACACAGAATATCAGGCCAAGACTTCTAGTTCACTTACTACCTGAAACACAGAATATCAGGCCATGACTTCTAGTTCACTTACTATCTGAAACACAGAATATCAGGCCACAACTTCTAGTTCACTTACTACCTGAAACACAGAATATCAGGCCACAACTTCTAGTTCACTTACTACCTGAAACACAGAATATCAGGCCAAGACTTCTAGTTCACTTACCACCTGAAACACAGAATATCAGGCCAAGACTTTTAGTTCACTTACTACCAAAAACACAGAATATCAGGCCACAACTTCTAGTTCACTTATTATCTGAAACACAGAATATCAGGCCACAACTTCTAGTTCACTAACTACATGTAACACAGAATATCAGGCCACGATTTCTAGTTCACTTATTACCTAAAACACAGAATATCAGGCCACGACTTCTAGTTGACTTACTACCTAAAACACAAAATATCAGACCATGACTTCTAGTTCACTTACTACATGTAACACAGAATATCAGGCCAAGACTTCTAGTTCACTTACTACCTGAAACACAGAATATCAGGCCATGACTTCTAGTTCACTTACTACATGTAACACAGAATATTAGGCCACGACTTCTAGTTCACTTACTACATGTAACACACAATATCAGGTCATGGCTTCTAGTTCATTTACTACCTGAAACACAGAATATCAGACCACGACTTCTAGTTCACTTACTACATGTAACACAGAATATCAGGCCAAGACTTCTAGTTCACTTACTACCTAAAACACAGAATATCAGGCCACGACTTCTAGTTGACTTACTACCTAAAACACAAATTATCAGACCACGACTTCTAGTTCACTTACTACATGTAACACAGAATATCAGGCCACAACTTCTAGTTCACTTACTACCTGAAACATAGAATATCAGGTCACGATTTCTAGTTCACATACTACCTAATACACAGAATATCAGGCCACGACTTCTAGTTCACTTACTACATGTAACACAGAATATCAGGCAACGACTTCTAGTTCACTTACTATTTGAAACACAGAATATCAGGCCACAACTTCTAGTTCACTTACTACCTGAAACACAGAATATCAGGCCATGATTTCTAGTTCAATTACTACCTGAAACACAGAATATCAGGCCACGACTTCTAGTTCACTTACTACCTGAAACACAGAATATCAGGCCACAACTTCTAGTTCACTTACTACCTGAAACACAGAATATCAGGCCATGACTTCTAGTTCACTTACCACATGAAACACAGAATATCAGGCCACGGCTTCTAGTTCACTTACCACCTGAAACACAGAATATCAGGCCAAGACTTCTAGTTCACTTACTACCTGAAACACAGAATATCAGGCCACAACTTCTAGTTCACTTACTACCTGAAACACAGAATATCAGGCCAAGACTTTTAGTTCACTTACTACCTAAAACACAGAATATCAGGTCACGGCTTCTAGTTCACTTACTACCTAAAACACAGAATATCAGGCCATGACTTTTAGTTCACTTACTACCAAAAACACAGAATATCAGGCCACAGCTTCTAGTTCACTTATTATCTGAAACACAGAATATCAGGCCACAACTTCTAGTTCACTAACTACATGTAACACAGAATATCAGGCCACGATTTCTAGTTCACTTATTACCTAAAACACAGAATATCAGGCCACGACTTCTAGTTGACTTACTACCTAAAACACAAAATATCAGACCATGACTTCTAGTTCACTTACTACATGTAACACAGAATATCAGGCCAAGACTTCTAGTTCACTTACTACCTGAAACACAGAATATCAGGCCATGACTTCTAGTTCACTTACTACATGTAACACAGAATATTAGGCCACGACTTCTAGTTCACTTACTACATGTAACACACAATATCAGGCCATGGCTTCTAGTTCATTTACTACCTGAAACACAGAATATCAGACCACGACTTCTAGTTCACTTACTACATGTAACACAGAATATCAGGCCAAGACTTCTAGTTCACTTACTACCTAAAACACAGAATATCAGGCCATGACTTTTAGTTCACTTACTACCTAAAACACAGAATATCAGGCCACGGCTTCTAGTTCACTTACTATCTGAAACACAGAATATCAGGCCACAACTTCTAGTTCACTAATTACATGTAACACAGAATATCAGGCCACGATTTCTAGTTCACTTATTACCTGAAACACAGAATATCAGGCCATGGCTTCTAGTTCACTTACTACCTGAAACACAGAATATCAGGCCAAGACTTCTAGTTCACTTACTACCTGAAACACAGAATATCAGGCCACAACTTCTAGTTCACTTACTACCTGAAACACAGAATATCAGGCCATGACTTCTAGTTCTCTTACTACATGTAACACAGAATATCACGCCACGACTTCCAGTTCACTTACCACAAGAAACACAGAATATCAGGCCACAACTTCTAGTTCACTAACTACATGTAACACAGAATATCAGGCCATGACTTCTAGTTCACTTATTACCTAAAACACAGAATATCAGGCCAAGACTTCTAGTTCACTTATTATCTGAAACACAGAATATCAGGCCACGACTTCTAGTTTACTTACTACCTCAAACACAGAATATCAGGGCACGACTTCTAGTTCACTAACTACATGTAACACAGACTATCTTGTCATGCCTTGTTTTTTTTTTATCAAATTATCAAAGTTATTGTCATAAAGAATAAGCTGAAAAAAAAATATGTTTTAACTTCAGAAAAAGAAATGCACACCTGGAGATTGGAAATATTTCACTCTGGGCTTACACCTGGAGATTGGAAATGTTTCACTCTGGGCTTACACCTGGAGATTGGAAATGTTTCACTCTGGGCGTACACCTGGAGATTGGAAATGTTTCACTCTGGGCTTACACCTGGAGATTGGAAATGTTTTACTCTGGGCGTACACCTGGAGATTGGAAATGTTTTACTCTGGGCTTACACCTGGAGATTGGAAATGTTTTACTCTAGTCTTACACCTGGAGACTGGAAATGTTTCACTCTGGGCGTACACCTGGAGATTGGAAATGTTTTACTCTAGTCTTACACCTGGAGATTGGACATGTTTAACTCTGGGCTTACACCTGGAGATTGGAAATGTTTTACTCTTGGCTTACACCTGGAGATTGGAAATGTTTAACTCTGGGCTTACACCTGGAGATTGGAAATGTTTTACTCTTGGCTTACACCTGGAGATTGGAAATGTTTTACTCTGGGCTTACACCTGGACATTGGAAATGTTTCACTCTGGGCGTACACCTGGACATTGGAAATGTTTCACTCTGGGCTTACACCTGGAGATTGGAAATGTTTTACTCTGGGCTTACACCTGGATATTGGAAATGTTTTACTCTTGGCTTACACCTGGAGATTGGAAATGTTTTACTCTGGGCTTACACCTGGAGATTGGAAATTTTTCACTCTGGGCGTACACCTGGAGATTGGAAATGTTTCACTCTGGGCTTACACCTGGAGACTGGAAATGTTTTACTCTGGGCTTACACCTGGAGATTGGAAATGTTTTACTCTGGGCTTACACCTGGAGATTGGAAATGTTTCACTCTGGGCTTACACCTGGAGATTGGAAATGTTTCACTCTGGGCGTACAACTGGAGATTGGAAATGTTTCACTCTGGGCTTACACCTGGAGATTGGAAATGTTTTACTCTGGGCTTACACCTGGACATTGGAAATGTTTCAATCTGGGCGTACACCTGGAGATTGGAAATGTTTTACTCTGGGCTTACACCTGGAGATTGGAAATGTTTTACTCTGGGCTTACACCTGGACATTGGAAATGTTTCACTCTGGGCGTACACCTGGAGATTGGAAATGTTTTACTCTGGGCTTACACCTGGAGATTGGAAATGTTTCACTCTGGGCGTACACCTGGAGATTGGAAATGTTTTACTCTGGGCTTACACCTGGAGATTGGAAATGTTTAACTCTGGGTGTACACCTGGAGATTGGAAATGTTTTACTCTTGGCTTACCGCTTCTATGACCAACAGACTGAGTCTCATCCCATGACGCTTTGCTTGTTGATCAATCCTCCCAAGGTAGAGTAATTTGCCGTTGACAGTGCGCCTTACACGATCACCTGTGGGTCGCCATATCTGACCCCCTGAGGGGAGCCACACCTGTCCCAAACACTCCCCATCACCTACAATACACACTCTGGAGGAGCTACCTGAAATTAGGCACTTTGTTATCCATAAACCTATTTCTCTTTCAATTCTCATTTTGATAAAATGATTTACAACAACAATGTACTTTTCCAAAATAGGTTAGTAAACAGAAAAATACACATTTTCACAGCATGCAGCCTTTTTTAGAATGCATTTATATAAAATAGACATTTTTTTTTATCAATGGTCTCTTCCTGAGAGACAATACACTAGTCTACTGTGATATCTCCAGAAAGTTACATGTAAACAATACACTAGTCTACAGTTCACTTGATATGTTCAAACTTTTGTCCTACTCTTCAATTGAAACAAAAAACACATATTATTACAAAATATAAGCAGTTTTCTGTGATTACATGTAACACACCAATGAAGAGCTCTCCCTCGCCCTCTGTTACACAGGCCCCCTGCTCATCTCTCACCTCCACGGCTGTGTCCAGTAGAGGCTCCCCCAGAGGAACAGAGGCTTCTGCAACACTGACAATACACACACAAACACTCCTACATCAAAGCTCATAAAACGCCATGAACACATGGGTAACAATAACTACTTATAAACTTTCAGAAGCTGGATGAAACTACTATGTATGTGTAATGGGTTTGTATGTATGTTATTTAACAGAAGAAAAAAGAGCCTATGTGTATACTGGATGGGGTCTGTAAAGACTAGGGTGCTATTTATGTGTTGATTTCCACGGGCCTTTTGACATCAGGTTTTTTTTTTCCACAGTCACATGCTTTTACTGATTTTTCATTGTTCAATGATAGCAGATGTTCACTTTACATGCAAAGAAAACAGCATAAATGTAAGTAAGGCATTCTTCACTCTAGTCTCCGTCACATGACACTGTCATCCATGAGTTTTCTGCGCTCAACTGTTCTCTGTTCATACACTTCTGGGAGTCATTTCTCTTTTTGTTCAGAAAAGCTCTGTATTCAAACATCCATCAGACAGCTTGTTGGGTCTCTAGCCGGACACTTACACCACTAGACCACTTGAGGTGTTGTGATTGAAAGTGTTTTCTCAGACATGTTTAAGACAGATGAACATGGTACGGGTTGAATGGGTATTTGCTTGTGTCACATGCTTTTGTCATGTGGACTACATCTGAAAATGATCTCCTCCATATTTGGTCAGCCTCATTCAGGGGTGATGTTTACATGTAAACAATATCTCATGTCTACAATAGCTTACTGGGATATCTCCAGAAAGTTACATGTAAACAATACACTAGTCTACAATAGCCCACTGGGATATCTTCAGAAAGTTACATGTAAACAATACACTAGTCTACAGTAGCTTACTGGGATATCTCCAGAAAGTTACATGTAAACAATACACTAGTCTACATTAGCCCACTGGGATATCTCCAGAAAGTTACACGTAAACAATACACTAGTCTACAATATCCCACTGGGATATCTCCAGAAAGTTACATGTAAACAATACACTAGTCTACAATATCCCACTGGAATATCTCCAGAAAGTTACATGTAAACAATACAGTAGTCTACAATATCCCACTGGGATATCTCCAGAAAGTTACATGTAAACAATACACTAGTCTACAGTAGCACACAAGGAAATCTCCAGAAAGTTACATGTAAACAATACACTAGTCTACAGTAGCACACTGGGATATCTCCAGAAAGTTACATGTAAACAATACACTAGTCTACAATAGCCCACTGGAATATAGTCTACAATAGCCCACTGGGATACACAGTCTACAATAGCTCACTGGGATATCTCCAGAAAGTTACATGTAAACAATACACTACTGTACAATAGCCCACTGGGATATCTCCAGAAAGTTACATGTAAACAATACACTAGTCTACAATAGCCCACTGGGATATAGTCTACAATAGCCCACTGGGATATCTCCAGAAAGTTACATGTAAACAATACACTAGTCTACAATAGCCCACTGGAATATAGTCTACAATAGCCCACTGGGATATAGTCTACAATAGCTCACTGGGATATCTCCAGAAAGTTACATGTAAACAATACACTAGTCTACAATAGCCCACTGGGATATAGTCTACAATAGCCCACTGGAATATAGTCTACAATAGCCCACTGGGATATAGTCTACAATAGCTCACTGGGATATCTCCAGAAAGTTACATGTAAACAATACACTAGTCTACAATATCCCACTGGAATATCTCCAGAAAGTTACATGTAAACAATACAGTAGTCTACAATATCCCACTGGGATATCTCCAGAAAGTTACATGTAAACAATACACTAGTCTACAGTAGCACACAAGGAAATCTCCAGAAAGTTACATGTGAACAATACACTAGTCTACAGTAGCACACTGGGATATCTCCAGAAAGTTACATGTAAACAATACACTAGTCTACAATAGCCCACTGGAATATAGTCTACAATAGCCCACTGGGATACACAGTCTACAATAGCTCACTGGGATATCTCCAGAAAGTTACATGTAAACAATACACTACTGTACAATAGCCCACTGGGATATCTCCAGAAAGTTACATGTAAACAATACACTAGTCTACAATAGCCCACTGGGATATAGTCTACAATAGCCCACTGGGATATCTCCAGAAAGTTACATGTAAACAATACACTAGTCTACAATAGCCCACTGGAATATAGTCTACAATAGCTCACTGGGATATCTCCAGAAAGTTACATGTAAACAATACACTAGTCTACAATAGCCCACTGGGATATAGTCTACAATAGCCCACTGGAATATAGTCTACAATAGCCCACTGGGATATAGTCTACAATAGCTCACTGGGATATCTCCAGAAAGTTACATGTAAACAATACACTAGTCTACAACAGCCCACTGGGATATAGTCTACAATAGCCCACTGGGATATAGTCTACAATAGCCCACTGGGATATAGTCTACAATGGCCCACTGGGATATAGTCTACATTAACCCACTGGGATATAGTCTACATTAGCCCACTGGGATATCTCCAGAAAGTTACATGTAAACAATACACTAGTCTACAATAGCCCACTGGGATATAGTCTACAATAGCCCACTGGGATATAGTCTACATTAGCCCACTGGGATATAGTCTACAATAGCTCACTGGGATATCTCCAGAAAGTTACATGTAAACAATACACTAGTCTACAATAGCCCACTGGAATATAGTCTACAATAGCCCACTGGGATATAGTCTACAATAGCTCACTGGGATATCTCCAGAAAGTTACATGTAAACAATACACTAGTCTACAATAGCCCACTGGGATATAGTCTACAATAGCCCACTGGAATATAGTCTACAATAGCCCACTGGGATATAGTCTACAATAGCTCACTGGGATATCTCCAGAAAGTTACATGTAAACAATACACTAGTCTACAACAGCCCACTGGGATATAGTCTACAATAGCCCACTGGGATATAGTCTACAATAGCCCACTGGGATATAGTCTACAATGGCCCACTGGGATATAGTCTACATTAGCCCACTGGGATATAGTCTACATTAGCCCACTGGGATATAGTCTACATTAGCCCACTGGGATATCTCCAGAACCAACTTTTCGAGGACTATTTCGAGGAAATCAGGAGAATCTTATTACAACTTTCTCAAATGATATATTAGACACAATTCTGACTAATATGGCTATTTTCACATACCCTGAAGTTACATCGATGTCTGCGATTCTGTAATATGTTGCCCAGCAGGACACTTCAGTGGTTCCATAAACATTGAACAGTTTGGTCTGGTTGCCACCTGACCGCCATCTTCCCAGCATACTGTACGAGGGACATTTCTCACCTCCAAACACAAGAGTTCTCAATTTGGTCGTCTCACTCAGTAAGCACGACCTGATAAGTTCTGTTCCCAGATTTGAAACTATTGTTGGTGTCACCTGAAACATAACCCATCACACATTATCATCTCACATCAGCTCAGATGGTAGATGACACACATTCTTATGTCCTATGGCCATATATCAGCGCAGATGGTGTGTGACACACCTTATTATCTCTAACGGTCATAAATCAGCTCAGATGGTATGTGACACATTATTATCTCTAATGGTCAGCTCAGATGGTATGTGACACACCTTATCTCACATGGCCATGTGGGCTCAGATGGTATGTGACACACATTATTATCTCACATGGCCATGTCGGTTCAGATGGTATGTGACACACATTATTATCTCTCATGGTCATAAATCACCCCAGATGGTATGTGACACACATTATCTCACATGGCCATGTTGGCTCAGATGGTATGTGACACACATTATTATCTCTCATGGTCATAAATCACCCCAGATGGTATGTGACACACATAATCTCACATGGCCATGTCGGCTCAGATGGTATGTGACACACATAATTATCTCACATGGCCATGTCAGTTCAGATGATATGTAACCCACATTATCTCACATGGCCATGTCAGTTCAGATGGTATGTGACGCACATTATTACCTCACATGGCCAAGTCAGCTCAGATGGTATGTAACACACATTATCTCACATGGCCATGTCAGTTCAGATGGTATGTCACACACATTATTATCCCACATAGCCATGTCAGCTCAGATGGTAGGTGACACATATTATTATCTCACATGGCCATGTCGGTTCAGATGGTATGTGACACATATTATTATTTCACAAGGCCTTATGTCAGCTCAGATGATAGACACATTATTGTCCCACATGGCTATGTCGGCTCAGATGGAATGCGACACATATTATTATTTCACAAGGCCTTATGTCAGCTCAGATGGAATGCGACACACATTATTATCCCACATGGCCATGTCGGCTCAGATGGAATGCGACACATATTATTATTTCACAAGGCCTTATGTCAGCTCAGATGGAATGCGACACACATTATTATCTCACATGGCCATGTCGGTTCAGATAGTATGTGACAATATTATTATTTCACAAGGCCTTATGTCAGCTCAGATGATAGATGACACATTATTATCTCACATGGCCATGTCAGCTCAGATGGTATGTAACACACTTTATTATCTCACATGACCATGTCGGTTCAGATGGTATGTGACACATATTATTATTTTACAAGGCCTTATGTCAGCTCAGATGGAATGCGACATATTATTATCTCACATGGCCATGTCAGCTCAGATGGTATGTAACACACATTATTATCCCACATGGCCATGTCGGTTCAGATGGTATGTGACACATATTATTATTTTACAAGGCCTTATGTCAGCTCAGATGGAATGTGACACATATTATTATCTCACATGGCCATGTCAGCTCAGATGGTATGTAACACACATTATTATCTCACATGGCCATGTCAGTTCAGATGGTAGATGACACATTATTATCTCACATGGCCATGTCGGTTCAGATGGTATGTGACACATATTATTATTTTACAAGGCCTTATGTCAGCTCAGATGGAATGCGACACATATTATTATCTCACATGGCCATGTCAGCTCAGATGGTAGGTGACACACTATTAGTTCATATGATGTCTTAGCTATAGAACTGTCACATGGTGTCTTACCTGTTGAACTGTCACATCACATGATGTCTTACCTGTAGAGCTGTCACACAATATCTCACCTGAAGAACTACCACATGATGTCTTACATGAAACACTGTCTCATGATGTCTCACCTGTAAAACTGTCACATGATTTCTCACCTGTAGAACCGGCACATGCTGTCTTACCTGTAGAATTACCACATCTTGTCTCACCTGAAGAACTGTCACATGATGTCTCAACTGCTGAGCCATCACATGATATCTCACCTGTACAAATGGCACATCACACGATGTCTTACCTGAAGAACTGTCACATGTCACACCTGAAGACCTACCACATGAAGACCTATCACATGATGTCCTACATGAAAAACTGCATCATGATGTCTCACCTGTCTCACCCATGATTCCCTCAACTGTAGAACTGTCACATGATATCTCACCTGTAGAGCTGTCACATGATGTCTTACCTGTAGAGCTGTCATATGATGTCTTACCTGTACAACTGTCAAGGTTGTCTCACCTGAAGAACTAACACATGTTGTCTTACATGTACAACTGTCTCATGATGTCTCCCCTGTAGAGCTGTCACATGATGTATCACCTGTAGAACTGCCACATGTTGTCTCATCTGAAGAGCTGTCACATGATATCTCACCTGTACAACTGCCACATGATGTCTTACCTCTACAACTGTCACATGTTGTTTCACCTGTAGAACTACCACATGTTGTCTTAAATGTAAAACGGTCTCAAGATATCTCACCTGTAGAACTGTCACAGGATGTCTTACCTGTAGAACTGTCATATGATGTCTCACCTGAAAAATTACCACATGATGTCTTACATGCAAAACTGTCTCATGATATCTCACCCGTAGAACTGCCACATGATCTCTTACCTGTACAACTGTCACATGTTGTCTCACATGTAGATCTACCACCTGTTGCCTTAAAGGTAAAACTGTCTCAAGATATCTCACCTGTAGAGCTGTCTCACCTGAAGAATTACCACATGATGTCTTACATGTAAAACTGTCCCATGATATCTCACCTGTTCAATTGCCACATTATGTCTTACCTGTACAACTGTCTCATGTTGTCTCACCTGTAGAACTACCACCTGTTTTCTTACATGTAAAACTGCCTCAAGATATCTCACCTGTAGAACCGTCATATGATGTCTCACCTGAAGAATTACCACATGATGTCTTACATGTAAAACTGTCTCGTGATATCTCACCTGTAGAACTGTCACATGATGTCTTATCTGTAGAACTGTCATACGATGTCTCACCTGAAGAATTATCACATGATGTCTTACATGTAAAACTGTCTCATGATGTCTCACTTGTAGAACTGTCACACGATGTCTTACCTGTAGAGCTGTCACATACTGTCTTACCTCAACAACTTCCACATGTCTTACATGTAAAACCGTCTCATGATATCTCACCTGTAGAAATGTTTCATGATGTCTCACTTGTAGAACTATCACATGGTGTCTTACCTGTAACACTGTCATATGATGTATCACCTGAAGAAATGTCACATGATATCTCACCTGTACAACCGGCACATGATGTCTTACCTGTAGAACTGGAACATGTTGTCTCACCTGGAGAACTATCACATGATGTCTTACATGTAAAACTGTCTCAAGATGTCTTACCTGTAGAACTATCACATGCTGTCTCACCTGTAGAACTGACACATGTTGTCTCACCTGCAGAACTGTCACATGATGTCTGTCAGTCACCATGTTGACAAACTTCCTGGGAACCATTCTGATCAGCTGTAGTGTGATCAGAATGCGAGCTCCAGAGGTCAAGGCCAGGAATATCTCCACAATGCTGGGGTCAAAGGTCAGAGGTGACGCCAGGAAGAGCAGATCATCCTCACTCAGCTCAAAGATTTCACTAAACAATAAACGGATAATGACATAACATAATCAAGAAAATCTCTACTACACTGCAATCAAAGGTCAAAAGTGAGGCCAGGAAGACAAGGTTGCCCTCACTCAGCTCATAGACTTTATTCAGTGGTTTAGACACAGTGTTTATAACACACCAGTCACTACATTCCCAGCCAACCTACACAGCTATAGTAGTTTAGTCCCAGTGTTATAACACACCAATCACTACATCCCCAGCCCACCTCACACCTATAGTAGTTTAGTCACAGTGTTTATAACACAACAGTCACTACATCCCCAGCCCACCTCACACCTAGAGTAGTTTGGTCACAGTGTTTATAACACAACAGTCACTACATCCCCAGCCCACATCACAGCTATAGTAGTTTAGTCCCAGTGTTATAACACAACAGTCACTACATCCCCAGCCCACATCACAGCTATAGTAGTTTAGTCACAGTGTTATAACACACCAGTCACTACATCCCCAGCCCACCTCACAGCTATAGTAGTTCATAGTAGAAGTGTTATAACACACCAGTCACTACATCCCCAGCCTACCTACATATTGTAAAGTACTTCTTATTTGCTGGAATTAATTTTCGCGTATTTAAGAAAATACTGAAAAGCAAATCTTAAAATTTTCCAAGATATAATACGGCCAAAATTGTTCAAGCATGTCAAGCAGGTATCTTCATTGATGGCTTAAATCTCCTTTGTTTCCTGCGCTGTTGCTAATCCTCATGATCTGGATCAAAGATTAAAACAGTCGGGGATGGATTATCACTAAGTAAGAAGATTACTTTCGCACCTACTGTGAGCAGTACTCAAACAGGTCTCACTTCTTTTCGAATCATTGATGAGTGCTTTTAAACACCTGGCAAAGTGACCTGTCGCCTTTAGAGCAGTTCAACATAAAACATATATTCACCATTATCGGCACCAGTCACTCATTCTTTATCAAGCAACATGGTAAGTTTTGCATTGTTTTCATCGTCCTCTGTAGCAGGTCAGAAACCACAAACATTGTCGTAGTTGTTAAACGGCCATTATGTTGTTGTACACACTTCACAGTTTGTTAGAAGCTCACTCATTGGACCACAGGAGAGACACAGCCAATGGGATAGTGTGTATCAGAGCCACATTCATTAGAAGCCAGCACATGCTGGTATCTACTTTTCTTCCGCTTTACAAGCATAGCAAAGATGGATCAAATTAAAAACGAATAAACTCATACTTTGTTTTATACTCACCAAGCCTTAGCATCAGAGTTTGCATATACTTAAACCATAATTTCCCTTCTTTACTGTTAAAAAATTTACCTAGCCCGTAGGGCTTTCTCAGCACAACTCCCATCACCCTGGCAAAGATTTCACTTCATTATTACTACTACCTCTAGTATATGATTCAATACTGGATATTTTTTTTACTGGAATTATTTTTCGCAGTAATTTATTGACTGTGAAATCGGCGAAAATTAGTTCCACACAAACATTAAGTACTTCACAGTAGCTATAGTAGTTTAGTCACAGTGTTATAACACACCCACCGCTACATCCCCATAGCTGTAGTAGTTTACTCACAGTGTTATAACACACCAGTCACTACATCCCTAGTCCACCTACATAGCTACAGTAGTTTAGTCACAGTGTTTATAATGCACCAGCCACTGCCTTACAGCGTAACATATCCGGTCACAGTAGCATCATAATACTATAATGTTTAAAGCCTCTCTCACCAGCACATATTACCTCTTACCTGAGATGAACGATGTTTGGTACAATACATCTGTGTGGAACTCTCACGACCTTAGGCACACCTGTCGTCCCTGATGTAGTTATGCAGTATGCAGTTATCTCCCCTGCTCTTACCCTTACAGAAGAGGTATAACATTTGCCTGATGTCAATCTAAGGATGAGGTAGCCACAGTCCAAGAGGAATGTATTTGGGGATAGGCTAACAGAAATATCAGCTCTCCTCAGAAAACACTCAACTTCCTGAAGAAGGGAGACATTATTTCATTTAAGTTCAACTATTTCAACTGTTATCATTGTTTATTTAAAAATTTTACAACTTTTTGCAATATTTCTACAAAGTACACTTTAATCTTTTTTATCATCTTGAATCCTCAATATTAGCCAACACCACCAAACTATATGTAGTTGTGTGTCAATCCAATTAGTTCTTTGAGTGCCTAAACCACAATCTGAAGATGTGGTTTTCACAACTGATCAGATCTGGGTCACAGCCTGTCATGTCATTTTCACAACTGATCAGATCTAGGTCACAACCTGTCAAGTCATTTTCACAACTGATCAGATCTGGGTCACAGCCTGTCATGTCATTTTCACAATTGACCAGATCTGGGTCACAACCTGTCATGTCATTTTCACAACTGACCAGCCTGTCATGTCATTTTCACAACTGATCAGATCTGGGTCACAACCTGTCATGTCATTTTCACAACTGATCAGATCTGGGTCACAACCTGTCATGTCCTTTTCACAACTGTTTATGTCATGGTTGAACAATGTATTTATCTCTGTTGTCCTTTTCCAGTGGTACGTAAGCTAACACTGCCGACTCCTAACCTGTAAGCTATCCACATCAATGATCAAGTAGTCCACTTCCAACAGCCTGAGCCCTTGTAAGCTGTATCTTCCTCCATAAAGGTCAACAGGGTGAAAGGATGACCCGGCACTCAGTATACTAGAAACAGATACATGTATATTTGTGTTGTAAAACTAGTGATCAATGGCCTGAGTTTGGCAGTGAATGAATCGCCCATGTCCTGGTATCAGTACATTCTGTCAGGAGTGTAACATTGCTTCATCTACCCTGAAACGTTGCCTATATGGATTATATGTTATCCACAGATTCACTAGTTCAGAATTTTTAAGAGACTGTAATGTTTTGATTGGTAAATGAATATATATTTCTATAAATTTCAGCAATGCCATGCACAGAGAGCCCTGAAATGTTTCCTACCCAAGCAGTAAAGATGGTAACATATCCGTAGGAGGGCAGCACAGGCCAATGACTCTGCCGCAGGCATCCAGCTCTTTAAGGGCATCCTTAATCTAAAATAGACGTAAATGTTTTACTGACATTTGACTTTACTAATTATGATAACAATACAAATCTGCATAAGAACTTAACCTTGTTCTTTCATACTTCCTAATAAAAATGACATTTCATACCATGACAAAATTAGACATGTCACGCCATGTTTCCTTGGCCCCAGGATTTCATGACATTGTGTCATTATTGTATTACTTATTCATTTGCCTGGCTTTTTTCTGATCTTTTTTTTTTTTTTTTTTTGGACTGCTGCTCTGCAATTTTTCACTTAGTGACCAGTTTTGTAGGTGGAGGATACCGGAGTGCCTCCAGCAAATCAATGACAAGTTACTGGAACTGTCCCAGTAGTGTGCAGATTTGCATGTGATATTCATGTTGGGCACATGGACTTTTATGAATGTATTACTGGACAAATAGTCATACAAGTGCTGCTGACCCCTTATTGTTACCTAGGCAACCATAATGACCTCCCCTTGTATCCCTCCACCCTGTTTTCTCATAATTAGGTCAGCTTTGCCCGGCCTTATCTCAAACACATGACCTTGTTAAAGAAGGTTATATGGTTTCCAGGGTAGCACTATATCTCACTGAGCCAGCAATGGCTGAGATTACCTGTTGAGCATCCTTCTGTACCTGTCTATAGGTTTTTCTCACAATGTTTTCTCCATCGTCATACAAAACGGCAATATGATGAGCGTATTTGACAGCTGCAGCATCAAACAGGCTATGAAGAGTTTGTGTCATGGTGCAGTCAGTCTACCTAAATCTTCAATCATCAACAAACCACATTCTCCAAGCTATTTGGCTTTTATGGGTCAGATCACATCCACTGTGGAAAATACAGAGGTATTATCAATTATACATACATCATGGCATGCTTACACATATATACAGTGTGCTTTTATATATTTATTTGTTTGGTGTTTTACGCCATACTCAAGAATATTTCACTTCCATGACTGCGGCCAGCATTATAATGGGAAGGAACTGGGCAGACCCTGGGGAAAACCCACAACCATCCACCAGTTGCTGATAGGCCTTCCCAAGTACCAAGTACGGCCAAAGGGGAAACCAGCATGAGCTGGGCTTGAACTGACAGTGACCGCAATGGTGAGAGACTTCCGAGTCATTGTCATGACTGCTTCTCACTCGCATGCCAACCACCTCGGCCACATTGGCCCCCTATAGGCCCCTACAGTGTGCTGTATTTATTGTGAAGTAGGCCTACTGCTGTAATATTGTAGTGATAACATCGTGCAGTACCTTGAAGTTCATACAGCTCACTGACATCATGATTGAGACACCCGGCCTAGCTCGTCCCCTCCAGGGTACCACTCATTTCCGTAATCCTGACGTCGTCTTCATCTCAGTAAAATAACCTTCAGTTTGTTATGAAATAAATAACAAGTAAATAAATAAATAAAGGAACATTATCATGTAGACTGTATCAATCTACTTAATAAATCCGTCATTAGGTTAAGGGTCTACCAGTAGGGTTAATTTATCAGCCCAGTTACAAATTGGGTTACATTTTAGCGATATGTTGAGGGTAACCATCAGATGGTTTCACCTGCTATAGACTTGGTGCATGTGTAACAACCAAACGTTTCAGTGCATACATCTAAGAATGCAGTGTACTGTGTGTAGTACATGTATCTTAAGTTTACAAGTGGGCTATCTCTTAACTTTTGGAGTAAGCTAACTTCGTGAGTAAGAAAATAACAATGAATAACAATGATACACTGTTTCTACAACTTTCTTGATATGTTTCTGTTAGGCCGGTGAATGCAAATACTTGACTAACACCATATATGCCATATTTCTTAGGCAAAAAGCAAGGTAAATGTAATTAATTTTGGAGGTAATACGCAATTTAGATAAAATTGCTTGGTTGTAACTACAAAAATTGTTACTGTATGAAAATGAGTTTTTTTTTCTAATAAAATAACAATTTTACCGGATATAAGTCAGATCCAATATACAAGTGCACTCTCTCTCCAGACGAGGGAACGGGGAACAGACCGAAAAAGGGATATATTTTTCTTCATTTTGTGTGAGTTTCGCGAACAAATTTGTGAAATAACGACCTGTACTGCTTAAATCTGCAAATCTCACGCAAACAAGCGTCGTTGTTTAGATACACAGGTCTTCTTTGTTATCTTATGTAATGTGACAGGTGCTTGTTGTTGTTGTACTTACATTACTAACAGCAACTGCTGATATTGTAGAATTCATGATTATGTTGTGTGAAATACGCACTCTGGATGTGCATTTTGGCCACATTTACAGATACTGAAGTCGTTTGATCAAATGTCAATGTTATAGTCAATACTGGCATATTGAAATCAATGTGTTATTAATTTATTACATGTTAATCCATTTTCAGACAACACTTCTTCCTGTAATGTACCTTGAAGTGTAGCATTTTTCAAATGTCACATTTTACTTTATTTTGATGGATTCATCAGTTCTGTAGGGAAAATTTTTAGGGGAATTTAACACATTTCCTGTTAGAGAAAACTAAAGTGTTGTCCGCTGGGAAAGTGTTTCGTATGGATTTGGTGCCTATGAGGGATTCACATTCACAGGAGTTCCACATAGGGGGCGCACGCACTTATAGCAGAAATTGGGGTGAGAATCCTGTCGGTGAACAGCCTTCACGTACATGGGCAAATGGAGAGTGTTCTCAAATAAAAAAAAAACTATACTCCACCTTTGATTATGACTTATTTGTTTTCTTGTCTTTTGTGGCGATATCCGTATGTTAGTAGTTTATTTAGATCAAACCAAGGTTTAGTCCATCTAGAATTCTGACATTCATCGTAACAGTGAGCCCATCGCTGTCTCTCAAACAAATCATCGCAAGTCAGCTAACTCCAACTCGATGGGAGAGATTTCACTACAGTCCATGCTGATTTCACCCAAATTAACCTGCACTAAAAGTTCTTTTTTATTCCTTTTTGGATTGAATTAAGAAGGCTGAAGTTGTTCTGGCAGGTGAGAATAGAAATATGATAGTTTTCTTAAGGATTTCAGTGCCAAAACTCAGTTGCATTTCAAACCCAGAAGTAGGTCACGGTCATGTCTGTTTATGGTGAGGCAGTCAGTACGACTGAAGTTCTCCGTACCCCGGAGCTCTAGCAGTTAATGTGACCACCACACAGCGAGTTAATTAGTTTCTTAGGTGAGAATGGTAAACTAAGAGGATAGTATTAAAGGTGTAGGGCTAAGACAGGCTATGTGGGCCTAACGTGTAATCTAACCCCAATTTCCGTTACATGTGCAAACGATCCTACTTTCACCACAGAACCCTCGAGAACCTGAATCCCTCCTAGGCCCTATATACAGCTGTATGGTTTATTAACACGATGCTTCTCTGTAGTTACTGGATCTAATAGTCACTTGATAACGATGTTAGTAACTACATCGAAGCATCATGTTAATAAACCATACAGTTGTATATAAGGCCTACTAACATCGTTATCAAGTGATTACTTGATAACGATGTCAGTAACTATATCGAAATGTCATGTTAATAAACCAAATAGTTGTATATCCATAAGAAAGACTTTCTTGGTGTACTTCCTTCCCAACTTTTAATTGCCACTCAAACATGTCAAAATGTTAATTTGTCCGCAAAAACATCATAATGCAGTCTTCATCTGCTTTTACATGTATATACCAAACTTTAGGTGAAATTTAGTATTTGTGGTGAGACATCTTCCAAAGAAGTGCATTTTTAGCCCTGAAATAATTTTACAACTGAAACTTATATTTTCAATTAGGAATCATTGCAAGTAGATAAATGGAATCAGGCACTTAGTAAGTTAGTCAGTGACAGAATTTTAGGCCATATACTACAGTGAGTGTTCCTGAGGGTTTTGATAGGCAGATGAGCCTCTGACCCAAGACTTTCTGGGGATAAATGGAACAATGAAAAGAACAATAGATAAATGGAAGTAGATGCCCTCAGAACATTTCATTAAATATGGTGATGAGAACCCAAGAAAAACATTTATATGGAAGTAGATGCCTTAAATTTATTTATTTATTTATTTGATTGGTGTTTTACCCCGTACTCAAGAATATTTCACTGATACGACGGTGGCCAGCATTGTGGTGGGTGTAAACCGAGCAGAGCCCGGGGGAAACACACAATCATCCGCAGGTTGGGATAATGGGATAAATTGTTCCTTTTTATTGTTCTGAGGGCATCTACTTCCATTCATCTATTGTTCTTTTTACAAATGCAACCTGCGGATGGTCGTGGGTCCCCACAGGGCCCACAGGGCTTTGCCCGGTTTCCTCCCACCATAATGCTGGTTGCCGTCATAAGTGAAATATTCTTGAGTACAGGGTAAAACACCAATCAAATAAAAAAAAGAAATAAATTGAAGGCATCTACTTCCATGTAAATGTTTTTCTTGGGTTCTCATCACCAGATTTAAGTGACTGAGATGCTCTGAAGGCATCTACGCTCATAAAACTGTTTCTCTTGAATTCTCTTCACCAGATTTTGTGAGATCTTCTGAAGGGATCTACTTCCATATAACTGTTTTTTGGGGGTTCTCTTCACCAGATTTAGTAAGATGGCCATAAAGATCAGTGGCGTGCAGAATTTAGATGTGTTCCAGGAAGAGAAGGAGGGTAAACTACGAGAGGTTGGCTCCCAGGCAGTCTGGTCCCTCTCTTCTTGTAAACCAGGTGGGTTTACTCAGTTATTTATTTGCTTTATTTGGTTTTACATCATACTTCGAATATAAAGAGGTTTATAAATGTGAAGAAAATGAGACAGAGAGAAGAACCCATATGAAAAGCTGCATTCCAATGGTAGCTGGATTTGAACCTGCTACTTGAATGCTGAAGGGTTAGTTGACACCTGGCAGAAGCCTAGGAACTAAGGGTACTCCAGGCAGGCTGGGTGTGACATAGTGTGAAATTTGTATGGCAACATCTGCATTAATTTGCGATGTAATTTGGCCAACCACTTCATAATATTCCAAAGTGAACTTATTTTGTTACATGCATCTATTCTGTAAGTATTTTGTTGTTTACAATTTGAGGGTTTGGTGTGGAACAGTTGAGAGATGATTCCAATGACACGTACTGGCAGTCGGACGGCCCACAACCCCATCTCATTAACATACAGTTCCGCCGGAAAACCACAATCCACGATGTCTGTCTGTACGGAGACTACAAAGCTGATGAAAGTTACACCCCCAATAGGTAAAGCTATATTCAAATTACGCTGCAGAAATCATTCTAATGAGGAATTGTCTACCAGATTAGAGAAAATCTACACCTCTGGAAAACACATTTACAGGTTTCAAGGTGAACAGAAGTCTGCCTGTGTACTGGTTAGATGCTATGTAAGATATACTAATGGAAAAAAAGTAACTGTGCATCACAGAAAATGGGACAAAACAAAAGATGTTTGAAAAGTTATAAACCTAACCGTCAATAAACATTTAGCCAAGCATTTTTCATGAAATGTCATGTCACGTATCGCGCTTGGCAAGTGCACTTCGTGTATAATGACATGATTCACATTCTGCATGATGTTTGACACATGAAGTTCACACATCTGATTTCGAAAATTGAAGAATTGTTGATTATTCTTTAGCCTCTAAATGTTGTGGAAAACACGTTAACTTCAACATAAACTGTGCGTACAACATGCCACGGCTTACAGAAAATCAGCGTGGGTATGCTGGAGACTGGAATGGCCCAGAATGAAGTTGCCAGACATTTTGGTGTCCATCGAAACACGATATCCTCTCTATGGCGACGTTTTCAACAGAATGGGAACACGAGAGATTTGCCCCGGTCCAGCGTCCACGTGTAACGTCACATCAGCAAGACAACCATATCCGGCTGACCCATCTAAGGAATCAATTCCAGAGTTCCAGTTTGACTGCTCGGACCATTCCTGGCTTACGCCCAATCAGTTCCAGGACTGTACGGAACCGACTGCGGGAGCGCAACATCCGGCCCAGACGTCCTGCCATACGTCCGATTTTGCTCCAACGTCACCGACAGGCACGTCTTGTCTGGTGCAGACAACATCTACGGTACAGGAGACGAGATTGGGATGGTGTTCTGTTCACTGACGAGTCGAGATTTCATCTGGACGGCTCAGATGGCAGGGCAAGGGTGTACAGACGTCCTGGTGAACAGTATGCTGACGCGTGCGTTGTTCAACGTCGAGCGTTTGGTGGCGGCAGCGTTATGGTATGGGGAGGCATCACATCTCATGGGCGGACCCAACTTGTCATTGTGAATGGCAATCTGACAGGCCTGCGATACAGGGACGAGATCATTCTGCCTCATGTGCAAGCGTTCATTCAAGGACATGGACGTAACATCACACTTCAGCAAGATAATGCCCGTCCACATGTCGCTCGTGTTGTGACGGATTTCTTGAGACAGCACAACATTCCGGTACTCCCTTGGCCAGCAGTTTTTCCTCAGCTGTCCCCTATCGAGCACGCATGGGATGAAATGGAACGGCGATTACGTCAGGGCCTGAATCAGCCATTGACGTTAGCTGATTTGGGACAAATGTTGCTTCAGACATGGAACAACATTCCCCAAGCTTTCTTCACTCACTTAGTGTCGTCTATGCGTCGTCGTTGTCAAGCCTGCATCAACGCCAATGGTGGACACACACGATATTGAGTTTGTAAACTGACTTTTGACACCACATCTCTTCGAGTGCGTGTTATGATGCCTAGTGTCAAATCATAAAGATTTCGAGATTATCCTGTCAACAGTTAAACAGAATACCAAATATCATATTTTTATCTTAATTCATTAGAACATGGCATAACTGCAGATGATGCACAGTTACTTTATCCCAGTAGTATATTAATCCAAAACCCTGACATACACTGGCCACAGGTGGGCTGAAGTCTGCCTGTGTACTGGTTAGATGGCAGGTGAGATATGGATCCAAAACCCTGACAAACACTGGCTTCAGGTGAGGTGAAGTCTACCTGTGTACTGGTTAGATGTTATGTGAGATATGAATCCAAGACCCTGACAAACACTGGCCACAGGTGAGCTGAAGTCTACCTGTGTACTGGTTAGATGCTATGTGAGATATGAATCCAAAACCCTGACAAACACTGGCCACAGGTGAGCTGAAGTCTACCTGTGTACTGGTTAGATGCTATGTGAGATATGAATCCAAAACCCTGACAAACACTGGCCACAGGTGAGCTGAAGTCTACCTGTGTACTGGTTAGATACTATGTGAGATATGAATCCAAAACCCTGACAAACACTGGCCACAGGTGAGCTGAAGTCTACCTGTGTACTGGTTAGATGCTATGTGAGATATGAATCCAAAACCCTGACAAACGCTGGCCACAGGTGAGCTGAAGTCTACCTGTGTACTGGTTAGATGTTATGTGAGATATGAATCCAAGACCCTGACAAACACTGGCCACAGGTGAGCTGAAGTCTCCCTGTGTACTGGTTAGATGCTATGTGAGATATGAATCCAAAACCCTGACAAACACTGGCCACAGGTGAGCTGAAGTCTACCTGTGTACTGGTTAGATGTTATGTGAGATATGAATCCAAGACCCTGACAAACACTGGCCACAGGTGAGCTGAAGTCTGCCTGTGTACTGGTTAGATGCTATGTGAGATATGAATCCAAAACCCTGACAAACGCTGGCCACAGGTGAGCTGAAGTCTCCCTGTGTACTGGTTAGATGCTATGTGAGATATGAATCCAAAACCCTGACAAACACTGGCCACAGGTGAGCTGAAGTCTCCCTGTGTACTGGTTAGATGCTATGTGAGATATGAATCCAAAACCCTGACAAACACTGGCCACAGGTGAGCTGAAGTCTCCCTGTGTACTGGTTAGATGCTATGTGAGATATGAATCCAAAACCCTGACAAACACTGGCCACAGGTGAGCTGAAGTCTCCCTGTGTACTGGTTAGATGCTGTGTAAAATATGAATCCAAAACCCTGACAAATGCTGGCCACAGGTGAGCTGAAGTCTCCCTGTGTACTGGTTAGATGCTATGTGAGATATGAATCCAAAACCCTGACAAACACTGGCCACAGGTGAGCTGAAGTCAACCTGTGTACTGGTTAGATACTATGTGAGATATGAATCCAAAACCCTGACAAACACTGGCCACAGGTGAGCTGAAGTCTCCCTGTGTACTGGTTAGATGCTATGTGAGATATGAATCCAAAACCCTGACAAACACTGGCCACAGGTGAGCTGAAGTCTACCTGGGTATTGGTTAGATGCTATGTGAGATATGAATCCAAAACCCTGACAAACACTGGCCACAGGTGAGCTGAAGTCTGCCTGTGTACTGGTTAGATACTATGTGAGATATGAATCCAAAACCCTGACAAACACTGGTCACAGGTGAGCTGAAGTCTGCCTGTGTACTGGTTAGATGCTATGTAAAATATGAATCCAAAACCCTGACAAATGCTGGCCACAGGTGAGCTGAAGTCTACCTGTGTACTGGTTAGATGCTATGTGAGATATGAATCCAAAACCCTGACAAACACTGGCCACAGGTGAGCTGAAGTCTACCTGTGTACTGGTTAGATACTATGTGAGATATGAATCCAAAAACCTGACAAACACTGGTCACATGTGAGCTGAAGTCTACCTGGGTATTGGTTAGATGCTATGTGAGATATGAATCCAAAACCCTGACAAACACTGGCCACAGGTGAGCTGAAGTCTACCTGTGTACTGGTTAGATGCTATGTGAGATATGAATCCAAAACCCTGATAAACTCTGGCTTCAGGTGTTAGTGTTCAGGTCAGCTGTAGGGAGTTTGTAAGATGTTATTTGAGGAGATGGAATTCCTTGGATTTGTTTTAGCCACCAAACAAATCACAACTGGAATAGTACAAGGCTAACCAGTGAGATGATCTGTAATATATCATACAGTAAACAGATAGGGTGTCCTCCTTGGCCGAGGAGGTAAGTATGCCAGCACGGCGCATTGACCCAGGCCCCTTTCACCAATGCGGTTGCTGTGAGTTCAAGGCCAACTCATGTTGGCATCCTCCCACCATAATGCTGGCCACCATCATGTAAGGTAAATATTCTTGAGTACGCCGATCAAACAAATACATCAATAAATCAAGCAGAGAGGTAAAGTGTAAATCATCACACATGCCTTTATTAGGATCCATTTAGGAAGGTTTGAGTGCCAAGTTTGACAAGCAGTGTGATATTTGCTCGTGGAAGGTTAACTGAATGTTAGTAATCACTTGCGTTGTGTTTTATAGGTTGTCAATCCGAGCAGGGAACCATTTCAATGACCTGGGTGAGGTAGAACAGGTAGAGTTGAGTGAACCTCAGGGCTGGGTCAGCATACCGCTGAGAGATCTGGAGGACAAACCTTTGCGCACGTTCATGATCCAGATAGCTGTCCTTTCAAACCACCAGAACGGTAGGGACACACACATTCGCAGGATAAAGGTTCGCTCACCTGTCCAAGACTTTACCTTTGGTAAACTGCCAAACTTTACCTCATGGAAGTGCTACCAGTTCTCAACAATCAGATGATCTCCTAGGATCTCATTAGGAATAGCATGTGAATAATCATCAACTTTCTTCATCAGGTTATCAGAATGACTACCAGTAGGTCAGTGTGTCATCCTCCATTCACGTAGGCATAAGAGGGCCGTGTATGGCTCAGACAGTTTTTGCACTGGGGCCCTTCCGCTTTCCTGACCTTTACCAACCTTTACCAAGGAGGTCATGTGTTTGATTTCAGCTCTATGTGATTTGGCTGCTGCTTTAAGTAAGGAGATTTGTCAGGTCTTTGGCGAAGGTCGCTGATGTATTCCGGGCACTCTCAATTCCTCTACCAATAAAACTTACAGCCATTTTGTAAAAAATTCACTAAATTTTTTCAGTATTTTTTAGTGAGTGTGGCGTTAAGAGCCAATGAAAGAGCCAAATATATAAGTGAAATCTTGTGCTTTAGAAACTAGGGCTTCTGGTTGACATGGACCCGGTTTCCTAAACACAGAAGGCTTTACATTCCTACAACAGGTACAATGCCCATGTGCCTTCAGTCATTGGTTGTAGTCTCAATTGAACGCATGTAAATGGTATTTTAAAAAAGGTGATACTCAGAGTAAATTGTTGAGTGCACCCTGTGTAGTATGAGTTAGTGAGAAGGTGCAACTAGTTACATGTACATGGTTTTTTTTCCCGTTAGACATATTAAAAAAGATGTCTGAATGAAAATAAATCATTATCTGTGTTTTCTACTACTAGCTGTTATTATGGTTACATGTCTGCATGTTGTCCATCTTTGTATCTTTTTACTTTGATATTCTATTGGCATGTATCTAGTCTCAAAAACAGGAACGACTCAGCCGCGAAAAATGCACTTGCTGACATTATACCTAATGCTCCACCGAACAAAGCTCTGAACAGTAATTATATTTTAATTATCTGCTAGAATGATTATTCTTGTATTCTTGTAGAGGACTTGAGACTCAACAGCGACAACTGCCGCAATGCCAACGTATTTGATCACAAATACAATCTGAAGAAAGTATTTAATCATGTACCTGTATTTTACATATTTGGTCGGGGGTTTTAAGCCATACTGAAATATATTTCACTTATTCGACTGCGGCCAGCATTATGGTGGGAGGAATTTGCCCTGGGCAAACCCACGAGCATCAGTATGTTGAGGCAGACCTTTCCACATACGGCTGAGAACTATTTAACGAGGTCAAAATGACAAATGTGTGACGCGTAGATATGCACACCAAGATGCAGATAACCCTGGATGACAACATCGCTGCCTTTCCGCAGAAAAGCTAGGTGGACGCGGCTAATAACACCAGTTCTTTCTATAGTATAGGAGTTTAATTGTGCCTTCTCGTCACACCGATATCTTTTGTGTAAAACAAGTTTACTGCATTCCAAAAGTCATAAATCCCAATACAAAGCTCACTATACTACCGAATGTACCAACCCCTTTTGAAAGATGTACAAACACCAAGAGAGAAAGAAAAAAAGCCTCTGTCGTAAACAGTATGTGGATTCTGAAGAACTTGAGGTCTGTCTCATTTACCACACCGTACACTGATGATAGATATTGATATATATATTATTAGCAAATTAAAGCTTCAATGTTTGAGTTGTTAATCATCCGCTACGCTTTGCATGTTTCTGTACATATCTCGCCTTGTATCATGTACTATGCTTTGCATGTTTCTGTACATATCTCGCCTTGTGTCATGTACTATGCTTTGCGTGTTTTCTGTACATATCTCGCCTTGTGCCATTTGCTGTGCTTTGCATGTTTTCTGTACATATCTCGCCTTGTATCATGTACTATGCTTTGCATGTTTCTGTACATATCTCGCCTTGTGCCATTTGCTGTGCTTTGCATGTTTTCTGTACATATCTCGCCTTGTGTCATGTACTATGCTTTGCGTGTTTTCTGTACATATCTCGCCTTGTGCCATTTGCTGTGCTTTGCATGTTTTCTGTACATATCTCGCCTTGTGTCATGTACTATGCTTTGCGTGTTTCTGTACATATCTCGCCTTGTGCCATTTGCTGTGCTTTGCGTGTTTTCTGTACATATCTCGCCTTGTGCCATTTGCTGTGCTTTGCATGTTTATGTACATATCTCGCCTTGTATCATGTACTATGCATTGCGTGTTTCTGTACATATCTCACCTTGTATCATGTACTATGCTTTGCGTGTTTCTGTACATATATCGCCTTGTATCATGTACTATGCTTTGCGTGTCTTTCTGTACATATCTCGTCTTGTGTCATTTATTATACTTTGTGTGTTTCAGTACATATCTCGCCCTGTAGCATTTGTTATGCTTGCATGTTTCTGTACATATCTCGCCTTGTGCCATTTGCTGTGCTTTGCGTGTTTTCTGTACATATCTCGCCTTGTGTCATGTACTATGCTTTGCGTGTTTTCTGTACATATCTCGCTTTGTATCATGTACTATGCTTTGCGTGTTTCTGTACATATCTCGCCTTGTGCCATTTGCTGTGCTTTGCGTGTTTTCTGTACATATCTCGCCTTGCGTCATGTACTATGCTTTGCGTGTCTTTCTGTACATATCTCGTCTTGTGTCATTTATTATACTTTGTGTGTTTCAGTACATATCTCGCCCTGTAGCATTTGTTATGCTTGCGTGTTTCTGTACATATCTTGCCTTGCAACATTTATGCTTTGCGTGTCTTTCTGTACATATCTCGCCTTGTGGTGTTGGTTATGATTTGTGTGTCTTTCTGTACATATCTCGCCTTGTGGCATTTATGCTATTCGTGTTTCTGTACATATCTCGCCTTGTGGCATTGGTTATGCTCTGTGTGTTTCTGTACATGTCTTGTGGCAATGGTTATCCTTTGCGTGTTTCTGTACATATCTCGCCTTGTGGCATTTGCTATGAGATGCGTGTCTTTCTGTACATATCTCGCCTTTTGGCATTTATGCTTTTCGTGTTACTGTACATATCTCGCCTTGTGGCGTTGGTTATGCTCTGTGTGTTTCTGTGCATGTCTTGTGGCAATGGTTACCCTTTGAATGTTTCTGTACATATCTCGCCTTGTGGCATTTGCTGTGATTGCGTGTCTTTCTGTACATATTTCGCCTTTTTGCATTTATGCTTTTCGTGTTTCTGTACATATCTGTCCTTGTGGCATTTGCTATGATTTGCTTGTTTTATTGATTTCAGTCAGCTCATAAGTTACAAAAAACTTTGCTACAAAAACTAAGAAGAGTACTTCATCAAACATTGTCACCCTCAAGCTCTTTAAATGTTGTGTAATTCTCTCATGATTAAATATGGACAGAGCGCCAAAATCCGACATTCTGTTTGATTATTATAACTATAATTCCACTTAATTCAGGACTAATGACCATAAACATCGCGTTGAGTGACATTGCACATTAGTAGTATAGAAGGGGCCGAACGTGTCATATCAGCATGGAGGGATTGAGGTGGAGGAAGTGAGTCGTTGAGTTTGCGCAACCCTGGGCACAGTATCATCGTGGTGTACAGCGTTCAGAACGTGTTCGACAAATCGAAAGATCATCACACCATCAGTCTGAACGCACAGTACTTGATGGAGACCCGTCCCAAATTACCACTATCGCTAGATGGCTTCGAGGCGGACGCAGTACGTGCGGGAGGCGTTTGAGGATGCCACTGCTGAACCTCAGGTATTTGCTGGTGGAATTCAAGCAAGCCACACCCGACCACCTACAACTTCGTACCCACATCTTCCCCGGGGAGATTCAGCACGCCTACCTGCCGAAATCATAAAACTTCGTACACATGATCTGCTGAATCAGTTGTTTCCATGTCAACCACCCGCGATATCACGCCGGCTTTAACGTTATAGCCCCTTGTTGTTCCTACTGGCTCGAACCACCCCTGCCATTTGACGTGCCGTGCTGCACGGCAACGATCCGGGTTTACTTCGGTGTTTGTGTGAATGTGCGAAGAATGTGTTAAATGGAAACGTTCCACTATCTTGGGCTCATAGAAGGGGAAGTCACAGCGGCACAAGACGGGTCTTAGCACCTTGGTCAAGAAAAGTGTTCCCCTGCATAAGAAAGGACGGATTCTTCAACGCTGTGGGTTTCTTCTTCAAGCCCTGCTCAAAGCCATCCAGGCCGCCGTACCAGCCCTCATCGGTGGCATCGTTAAGAGGGTAGCTGGTGGGAGTTAATGCAGCACGCCAAGAAACTGGCCTTGGTTGAGCGCAGCTCTTAGACATGCTCACTCCGCCACCACCCCCGTACTCCATCTCCCCGTAACCCATGTGCCCATCCCCCGTCCCCCGTGCCCAGTACTGTTAAAGCCCTTAACGCTCTCGACCAAGAGATGGCATCGATCTTCCACGACACGACTGTCTCGAACGATGAGAAAATACAGCGGTATCACCACATCTTTCAAATGATACCGTGTGTTTCAAGATCAATACCAAACCGCGCAGCAGCCAATTCCGACGACGAACCCACCCACAAACCAAGCCCGTCGGTCGTTTTAAATGGGGAGATTTTAGACAGCGTCCCGTCGCTTTGCGGCGAAAGGCTGCTCTGCTCTGCGGCGACACCGAGCGATCACACCACGATCGCTGACGCGATTGAGTGCGGGAAAAGATGGACACACCAGCCGAGCTGATAAAAACCCTACCACATCACGATCTCTGACCGCCCGTTCTCGCCCTCCTCCTCCACCACCACCTCCACACCACACCGACCCAAGGGACGATGACAGCGGCGTCTCCAGTCATCGTACCCCCGCTAAAGTGGAGTCCGTATTAAATACCGGCGCCAGATGGAAAGACGGTCAGTCTGCCCGGATTTATTTATTTATTTGATTTCTGTTTTACGCCGTACTCAAGAATATTTCACTTATACGACGGCGGCCAGCATTATGGTGGGTGGAAACCGGACAGAGCCCAGAGGAAACCGACGACTATCCGTAGGTTGGTGGCAGACCTCCCCACATATTGCCGGAGATCACCTCAGCAACATGTTTAACGTGACGCTACCCAGTAACAGCTAGCTCAACTACTTCCCCAGCAATACCTTGACGAATTTCACCACCCAACTACCACAGCCCATGCATTTGGCTGGTGACTGGGAATGTGGGTTCTTAGTAATACAATACCCCTGCACCTGGTTCAACGTGCGGCAAGACGAAGTGTGGAATGTCTTAGACTCCAAAGACGACCTACAGAAACGACCAAAAACGACCGCGCTAAGCATAAGTTAGCATTGCCAGCAGGCTATTACCCTTCACCCAAAGATCTCGCCAAGGGCTTGACCGACACACACATTGTCGAACCGCGTGTGGTGGGAGAGGGGCACCGATAAAGGTTGTGATCGTGTCTTGCAGGCCAGGCGGCAACTTTGCCCGATCTCTGTATAGTTGGCGGACGGTTATGTTGGTGTGGAGTGGCAAAAAGCAGGGGACGGTGAACGCCAGGTAGGCGGGTTCGGGGCTGTGCGCGAAGGTTCATGCCCCGGATTGTGTTGGAACAACGCATGGCAACAGGGCCACTTGGTCGGATTGATGTATAAGCTGGGGAGTATGGCAAGAACCATGGGACGGAGAATGTCAGACTCGTGCGATGGTGTCGACGGTGAATGTGGTTTTGGCGTGAGATCCCCCGTGGGCTGTCCGGAGGGCTGACATCAAGAATAGCACCCCAGCCGTCTAGGCAGCTTGTTGTAAAAGGCAACTAAGCTAGGGCACTCTTGGGGATAGTCCGCTGTGTGTGTGCCGGCGTCAGACTAGAACAGCACCTCAGTTCATTAGGGGCTTGTCGGAAGAGGCGACTAATTTAGCTATATTCCGCTGTGGGTGTGCCAGCGTCAGACAAGAATAGCACCCTAGCCGGCTAGGGCTGGTCGTAAGAGTCGACTAAACCTAGTCTCGTTTTCTCTAGGGTGAAACCTGAGAATATCCTAGAGTGTGGCAACACAGCGCCTCCCCGGTGAGGAGGTCACTTAGAACATTCTCACATGGAGGTACCGAGGCTCGCCCACCTGGTGTGTTGCGGGGTGTGTTGTGGGGTGTATGGCAGACTCAGATCGCTCCCCCCGTGTGTCTGTGAGGTTTAAGCAGGCCGTCGTCTGTGGTTAACAAAAAACAATGTGGCAATCTGCAACGGTGAAAAAAAAACGGCTCTCGCCACCAGGGAGAGAGAGAGAGAGAGAGAGAGAGAGAGAGAGAGAGAGAGAACAGGTGAGGTGTCGTGTGGCATGGTATGAACCACGTCCTGGCGTACTCCAACCCACCTCTAGGGGAAATAAAGTCCGCGTGCTGTTTGCGAGGGGATGGTGCGGATATAAGCCCTAGGTGGAGAGGCGTCGGGTATTTCGGGTGGGTGGTCAGTGACTGATCGCCTCACCAACGAGGACGGCCTATGTTCGTACTCGAATACCTCTAGGGGTGCACCTGCTCAAGTATGATGTAGGTGAAAACAACCACTACCGCACCGCAGAACCCGTGCTTGCTTGGCGGAAGTTTGGGCTGTAGTCAGGGCAGAACAGTAGAAGTCTAGTAAACGTTTCAATGCTCGGTCGAAAACTGGCCAACGTTTTTTACTAGCAGAAGTAAGGATTTTCACATCTGCTGTGAAAGGCGCACCCCTTACGCAAGACCTGGTCGATGCGCAACGTTGTTTTTTATCGACTGTGTGAACGTGGCGCGGGTGTGAGGATGGCGTGTATTCCCTCCTCTATATGGCGTGATGATAATGGTGAATTCTGGTGGCACTGACGTGGGATGTGTGGTGTGGCACCTGGATCCAACTTTCAGCATCCTTCAGAATCCAAGCTTCACCATATCCGCCACGAGACGGAGACATCACCGTGTAGCCGAGTGGTACAAACCGTTCGACTTTTACCAACCAGTGTGTGGGTGGGTGTGGACCTTTCATGTTCAGCACGTTCATAGCCGGTAAAAATTGTTGTCACACCCTTCGCATGGGTACGGTGTTTCTTTTACCCATGCAACTGCAGGTGCCGGACCAAATGGCTCCGGCGGGGAAACGTCCGCCCGCAGGTCGGGCACGTGAACCTCGCTCCTCTCTCCACGTGGTACGTCCTCTCATGACGCAATCACGCGTCCCGCCGGGAAAAGTGCCTTGCGCACGTGTCGCAGGTAAACTGGGACATCTCTCCCTCGGCGTGCTGTGCCTGCTCATGCCTGAGCCAGTTGTCCCGCCACGAAAACCGCCTGGCACACGTCCGACAAGGAAACTTTGCCTCTCCTCCTCCTCCTCCTCCGCCTCAGTAAGCCATGATGGCAGCGTAGCGTCAGTAATATACAAGGAGCTCTCTGGGTGATCGTGGCCTGGTGTTGTCTAGTCAGGGAGGATAGCCGGAATAAGCTTCATTCTCTTCACACATCTTCTTTTTTATCCCGTCAACGTAATTCAGGCGCCAAAACCGCGCGGGTCACCCCATTAGGCAGTTTTGGTGCGAAAATGGAACTGAAGGAGCTGCTCAACTCAACTGTACAAACCGACGTTTTGGCGAGAAATGGAGCTCACCCATGGGTCAGTTTTGGCGCGAAATGAAGACGAAGGAGCTACGCTCATTGGTCCGTTGGCGCGCCTCGCGTGACGTGTGACATGTGACATCACGCGCATGCCCTGATGTCACGCTCATGCGCCGAGGGGAGTGCGGACTCAACGACACACTTCCCCCACCCAATCCCTCCACTCCAATATAACACGTTCTGCCCCTTCTTTACTACTCACTTTCGCATTTTTCAATAACGACAACTTAAAAACATTAAATGTTAAAAGTAACTAATCCACAGAGTAAGTGAAGATACCATTCCTGGGGTAAAGAGAATCGAAAACCTTCCATTGGAATGAAAAAAATGATTACACGTAGTCGTAGTTAATGTTACTTGTTTCTTTGTCTTGGAATATCCACCAAGATCTTGTGCCACGGTCTTAAAGGAGATTTTAGTGTTGACTTTGACTTTGTAGTATTTAAAGACACCAGACTCGCTGCCTGTGACCCTGTGTTTTTAAATGTACTATACTATAAACATTGACACTTAATTCTGGAAAATTACATAATCTAGAAAATCAAAACATCTGCAACTTTCATTTATAAAGCCGCCTATCGCACGGTGTGATTATAGAGTTGAATGGTCGAATTCCACAAGTCAAATTGAATTAGGACATATGTAATTTATGATAATCTTTATTCTATAAATTCCTCGTCTGAACGCGGAACAGATTAATATTTTTACTCCACTTGTCGAATTCGATGAGTGCCGGCCTCAGACTGTCCCTATATCTTTCCTATGCTTTTTAGATTCTGTTAAATTTTCCCGAGTTTCCTGAAAACTTCCTAAATTTCCTGTATTTTTGCCACCAAAAACACCAGCTCTCAGTATCTACCTCTTCACTGCTTTGATATAGTTTGTGTATAGTTTGCTTGCACACAGTACATACTTGATGGTACCTTTGTCACATAACAGCCAATGACTGGAATATTTTCACTATTCTATAATCTTATCTCGCATTAAGAGTTTCTAACATTTAAAGAAGGTATATTTCATATCCAGCATTAAATGTTCGGTCTATTCAGTGTACATTCTAAATGTTAAATGTGGTATCTCAAAAGCCCATGTGTTGAGATAAACTTTTGCATACACATATTTGTAAAACACAATAGCATGAGGGGGATAATCTTTTTTGTATTAGAATAAATGTTAAATTAAATTTAACGGTATCTGAAAAAAATACGGCATGTGTAATACCAAGAATGACGATTCATCGACGATACCATACGTGCCTGCTAATTAGAGTCATTTACCAAATTATGGACTTAATTGGTAATGTGTGTTCTATATTCGGCAAAATCCTGCACTGAGCTTACGTTTTCCGTACATGTCATGTAAGTCACAACGAAAGTTGTAAGAGGGACGTGCCTCCGTGGCGTAGTGTCGGTGCGGCTTAATGGCCCAGGAGCCTGTCACCAGTGGGGTCGCTGTAAGTTTAAGCCGACCTCATGCTTCCTCTCCGGCCATACGTGGGAAGGTCTGCCTGCAACATTTGAATGGTCGCAAGTTTCCCTCGAGCTTGCTGGCCGCCGCAGTACGGCGTAAAACACCAATCAATTAAATAAACTGTAATTCCATCGTTAGTATCTGTTCATTACTAAACTGATAAAATGTTAGTATTATATAACATTCAAAGGAGGAGACCTTCTTTAAAGTTAAAGAAAAGTTTCTTTTGAAAGGACAATTCCAGCACACTCTGAATATCACTTTCATGATTGCATTAAATTTTCTGTACGATTGATAAAATGTATAAAGATCATTGAGGTTCTTTGATAGGTACCAGTATCTGGGGCCATTTTAAACATGGTGTAAAACAGTAACATGATATATTCTTAGTAGCTACGACACAGATATATGTCCATATTAAACACAGCTATAGAAGTACCACGTGTGCATGATTACTCGTGTTTAGTTCAGATTTATAACAATTATATAATTGTTATAAATCGTTATTTGCATTTTGTACACGGTTTCATATATATGACCGTTTATTCTTATATCTATAAGTGATCTGTTCTCTTACCCTAAATGTTGAAGTGGTATCTATAAAGATTTGCATTCAAGAGCCTCTTTCAGGCAAACTGTTTGGTAGCTGTTCTACCATATCTAATGTCTATTTAGCTCACCTGTAAAAATACAGGCATATAGGTAACGTCATACCACGAGTTTTGTCGTAAGACCTAAAACACAATAACACATAGGAGTGTTTCATCGCCTATGCCCTGCGCGTGCGTGAAATTACTATAAATTACCAAATTCCTGACTTCACGATCTGTATATATTCCGATGAAGTTTTACACGTGTTTCCTACATACGAGCTCTGTGGGAAGGCTTGTTTCCAGTAAGTTACCGACATGCAATACAGGTTTTGTGATACCTTACTGGTATAACAATATGATCTTAATGACGATTTGTGGCCATATGTCCCAATCGAGAGAGGACTTTGGCCATGTACCAGATCAGTCCTTTTGTTGATGACAAATCAGTAAAATGTTAACCGCGGTCATTTCGAGACAGATCCGTATAAGTCAAGACGGATTCAAGTGGTTATAATGCTGGTCACGTTGGTGGTGTTGATGTAAGATAGCCTTACCTCATCCAGCTTGTTCAATTCTGGACAAGGGCGGGAATTTGTGGACCCTCACACTGTCAGTGTTCATAGAAGGACAATAAGCAGTAACGGTTAAAACACCTAAGTTAACTTTTGTGGAAGGCCACGCCCAACTACCCGCTGTGCATACATGTATATGTCACACGTGGGTAATTAAGCTCAAAGTTTGGTGCTTTACGGGTTTTGCTTACCCATGAAACCCAATGTACGGAGTTTTGCTTCATATTTTTTCCTTTGTTTTTAGGAAAGAGTTATTATATTTTTCCTATATTTTTATGAAAAAAACGCCAATATGCTCGCTGCTATGAGGGCTGGGAGTGGAGACAAATCGCATCGTGTCAAGATGACTTAACCTGTGCCACGGCAGCTGCAAACATCAAATAACATCTATGCGACTAAAACATCAGCTGTGGCGATTGGAGGGTCGACTAGCTATAATACGCTGAAGCAGACATTACTATATACACCAAGTTACGAGTAACTGAAGTAAATCTACACCTGACAAGTGCTCAGCTTGCTAGCGCAGAAGAATGACTCCTGAGCATCTTCCCATTGAGGTCGCTATGAGTTCAAGTCCAGCTCATGCTGGCTTCGTCACCGGTCATACATGGGAATGTTTGCCACCAACCTGTGGATAATCGTGGGTCTTCCCCAGACTCTGCCGGGCTGCCTCTCACCATAATGCTGGCCGCAGTCGTATAAGTGAAATATGCTTCCGTGCTACCAGAAGTCTGATGCGGCACAAAACTTCAATCAAAAAAATCCTGCAAACATTTGCACTTCGCGACCATACTCTAAGATATGTGTTTAGGGTCTAAACACAAATCTCCACACATTGTTGCTTTCACTTTTTAAGCACATGGTTTGCCAAACATGCAATGAGAAAAGGTGTTTATGATGAACTGTGGAGGGCACAAAATATTTTAGTCCGGAAATCCTAAACAATGGTTACCCCTGAAACACATGGTATGCTAAACATCTTTGATACCTATGCACAAAGCAACTGCACGCCTCCACACGTTACCTACTTCTGGTTTCTTAACATGTCATCATCTAAACATGCATAAAGAGAAGATGCTTAGTTCGTTACTGTGGAATTAATTGTCTTCATTCACACCAGTATTTAAGGAAGGTCTGTAAAATAATTGAAGTAATGTTGAATATGATGTTAAACCGTAACAAACAAACAGATCTCTCACAAGGCCTAAAACCATTCCCCCTGAATCGTACACCACTACTCCATCCAGTGTGCAATCACAGGGTTGTTTTTCCTGTGAGTTTTCTCTTTTCATATAATAGCGTAATAATTAATGCAACAAGAAAAGAAAAACTGACCAAATTTTATCATGACTGAAACTTTTAATGATGCAAAAGTAATAAATAAACAGGGAATCATGCTACTATAGAAACAACGATCATAACGAGGGATACCAGTCTAGTCTGTGCACCACTACATGCAGTAAACATGTGGTAATGATGTAGGCCTACATGTATTTTGTGCGCAATGCCTGTCTCAGTGTGTGTTCAGAGAAATTTCAGAAACACACAACTCACAGATATTGTCCAGGAAAACACCTCACCACTTGTCCACCTTCACAAATCCAACGTCACGTTCGCTTGGCTGCAGAAGAGCGCTTTGCTGAATTGAACACTACATGTGCATGTAGTTCGACTTAGTTACAGGTGAGTCTTATCTAGGTCAATCACTGAAATCTCGTCTCATACCAAGCACAGATCTTCAATCACAAGTCGTGTTCCTACTGAAATCCAAGTGTGATTATCGTCAGAGGTGCACACTTAACACGGATAATGAAATTTGCGACAGCACCTTCTTTGCTCCAGCACATCACTGGTTGAAACGTGCTGCGTATGCTTGAGCTGAACTCAAATTACCGGTGAAAGATGCCGGGGCCAACCCTGAAGAGATGAAGGAATATGTTAAAAATGTTAAAAACTTGCAACACAATGTATGCGTTAATACAGTCAATACAAACAAGATGTAAGCAATGAATTTTGTAATCATTGAAATTATGCCATATACATGTACCAAAGCGGTTACCAGCATTAGCAGTTAACCAACTTCTGGTCACTATTACTAATTGAAATTATCAGATGTAACTTACCGGTAACAAACTGTAAAATTGTTTACTGTTGGTAAATATTTTCCTATTTTACAGAGATATCTGGTGTGGATTTATTAGCTTGTAATATTCCTATACCATACCCACTATTCTAGAGTCCAGCATGATTATTGGTGACAATTGCTAAGGTAGCACTGGTAGCATTGACACAAGCGCACGGTAACACTACCGTAAATGGACACATGTAGGCTTGAATTTTCTATATGTTATGGAGAAAAGTGCAAGCTGCACATGGTGGTAAAGCTTACCGATATATACATATTGTTTCAGTGAAAGATGACAGGTTTATCACGTTAAAAGACAATGGATGAAAAATACAATCACATGAAAAGAAAATCTTTATGTACTAATATAACTGCCATGTTAATCCCAGATGTAACCTACAACAACAACACACCCACCACTTGCTCAACACTACTCCTCACAAAAACTACACACGTATATAATGGTGCTCAACACAACATGAATTGTGCAGCAGCCAAAAACACAAGCAATTTTATGAAAAAAAGATATAAACAATCTGTATATACCAGTACCGGAACTGTTGACGCAGAGACACATAGTTCCTGACAACAGAGTCACTTGAAATTAGACTGTAGGCTACCTATGCCTTTTTCTCATGCAATATATGCGCTATGAGCGAGTACTCGCATCACGACTCTGTTTCACCAATACATTATAGATGTGGCGGGAAATCATTGTTAGAGCATTTAATTTTATTTTCGGAATGATCAGAGCGTGTCAATATGTACATGTAAGGCACCCAGCGAAAACAACATCGCATCCTAATTAAATCCGTGTTAGGCACATCATCGACGTTACATATTACATGATGTGACAAATTTCAGCCACCTGCAAGTTGATATTTTCGTTAAACCTATTCCTTGTGATAAAAGCCCTGTAGGCCACGCGGAAAACCCCGGATTCATTTATGTACTTGTGCGTTAACAAGGATGATAACATCTGCTATATACAGACATGTCAGGCGTGTTACGTAGGTCAGCTGAACTCGATCATGTAGTCTGTTAGTGGTTATTATGATATGTAAATGTCACTGGGCCGATCGCTTGGTGTAGGCACGAAGTGACATTTACCCGAAGTGCGCATGACCTTGTGTACGTTTGATATAAGCTATTATATGATTACTATTGTAACATGACTTATCAGCCTGAAGAGGTAGTTAAGTACAGACGTCTTGCGCTGCTGATAAGTAAGCACAGCATAGTCCAAAGACTGGACACCGATATACATTTGTAAAACATGGGCTTTCTGGAACACATTTAGTCCAAAGGCAGGACGCCGTTGTACATTAGTAAAACACGGGCTTTCTGGCACACATTTAGTCCAAAGGCTGGACACCGATGTACATTAGTAAAACACGGGCTTTCTGGAACACATTTAGTCCAAAGGCTGGACACCGATGTACATTAGTAAAACACGGGCTTTCTGGCACACATTTAGTCCAAAGGCTGAACACCGCGGTACATTTGTAAAACAAGGGCTTTCTGGTACATATTTAGCCGACAAGCTGGACACCGATGTACATATGTAAAACACGAATTTTCTGGAACACATTTAATCTGGAGGCTGGACACCGTTGTGCATTGTACAACAGGGGCTTTCTGGAACACATTTAGCCGACAAGCTGGGCACCGTTGTAGGCCTACCTTTGTAAAACAAGGGCTTCCTTGAACACATTTAGTCAGGAGTCTGGACACCGTCTGGAACACATTTAGTCCGGAAACTGGACAATGATGTACATTTGTAAAACAAAGAATCTGAAACACATTCATTTGGCAAATGGACACCGTTGTACATCTGTAAAACGAGGGCTCTCTGGAACACATTGTCGGCAAGCTGGACACCCTTCTACATTGTAAACAATGGCGTTCTGGACACGTCTGATAGTCTTTTGAAGTCCAAATGGGTTGGTTACACACCGGAAATGCTCAGAAATGGCCAATCGCTCAGAAGTGTAGCCTAAATCTCGCTTGCTTGCGTGATGTCTCAAGCCCCGGCACAGCGTGTAAACTGTATAACTCCATACTCAAAACTTTTTAAATTTTACGATGGCGGTCACTCAGATTTATGTGCGAAAGAAACGCTAGTGCTTTACGAGGTAAACCATTCACCTGTGTCAAGTTATTAAGGAACTTTCTCACGTGTGACTTACTGTCACCAAATCAACCAAGTTTTTGGCAAAGCTCGGGATTGAACTCACAACCGATGTGTCCTCGCTATTGAAAAGAACTCGGTCACTTCATTACACCATATACATTATAGATCTGAATAGCGTGTTACATTCCAACAGTTGAATAGAAAACTAACGGAGTCCCACGGTTGAGCCAGTGAATGCTGCAAACTTTAGACTATCCACTGAATAAAGGTCTTATATATGTACATAGTTTGTATATGTGCAGTCGTGCATTAATGTATTGTCATTCTAAGGGTGATGTAAACTTGTATACATAGGCTGTACACAATTGGTGAAATATGGATGAGCACAGCTATGTGTACTTGTGGTTAGCCGGCTGCATGGGTGTATAGACAAGGTTGTGGCAGCAGTTCGAATCAGCGTACCACCGCCACCATAATCGGGTTCAGAGTCGTTCTTAGCAATATCTCACCAATATTATCATGGTAGGGAACGTGGAGCCTTTAGAAAAATCTGCCAAACGAGGATAATCGACAGGTCGAAGACCTAGGACTAACACGCAATGACTTTGGTCCAGGGCTCAGTGCAATGTCCAAAGAACACGTGATTACCTGGTCAGCGACTTCCAAAAATACCGTATCACAAGTTCTACGGTTAACTGTATATTAGCATGTGCTATCAGTAAACATTACTGTTGACGTGAACTTCTGTGGCAGCGTCTTACCTCTGGCTTTGTTCCTCTCAATACTGCCGCATTCAGCAAATGTGATTTTAGTCTTTTTCTGGTAAAAGTACACGTAAGACGTGGTAAAAGTACATGTAGTCTAAGACGTTAAGTACATGTAAGACGTGGTAAAAGTACATGTAAGACGCAACGTACGTGTAAGACGTGCTAAAAGTACATGTAAGACGTGGTAAAAGCACATGTAAGACATGGTAAAAGCACATGTAAGACGTGGTAAAAGCACATGTAAGACGCAAAGTACATGTAAGACGTGGTAAAAGTACATGTAAAACGTGGTAAAAGGACTTGTAAGACGCAAAGTACATGTAGGACGTGGTAAAAGTACATCTAAGACGTGACAAAAGTACATGTAAAACGGGATATAAGTACATCTAAGACGTGATAAAAGTACGTGTAAGACGCAAAGTACATGTAAGACGCATTCTTAGGCCAAACAGGAATAAGTAAAACCTATATCATTATAGAATGATAATGTGTGTATTTTTGTACCTAAATGGTTGAAGTGGAGCTGTTATGGCCGTAGGGTAAGGGGTGTTCGAGTTAATTGTGTGTCATCACTTACACCGAAAATTGTGTGTTTCAGCGCTGACATTTGTGTTTGACCCTTAGGCAGTGGGGCGTTCAACACTGATAGGTCCGGCAGTAGCGGACAAAGCTCGTGTTCATTGCTTCAGGACAAATTTGCACAGACTGTCTACGGACGCACAGTACTCAGAGACTGCGCTTACCTGCCACGGGACAACCTGTCTTCACAGCTTAAAGCTGAGATTCCTAACATGCGGTAGCGGTATACGGTACGCGGTATGCGGTACGCGGCAAAAAATCGAAATAGTTAAAATAAGTTGCAATGATTCCATAGGTACGGTCGCGGATCCGTTTTTTCATGCGGAAACGTATACGGCAAAATCAATCGCACCATGTAGCGATTGGTGCGGTATGCGTTTTCAAAACCGGACAGGGTATCCCAAGAAATGACGTCACTGGTGGGGTGTTTCCCCGACACGTGGTCAGAACTTGTTTAAATTGTTCTCTGGTTAGACGAAAGTACTGTTGGAATGTTTCTCCATCCAGCTGCAATTCCGAGACCTAGTTATGGAAAGCTCCCTGCTGAGCTCTTTGCCGCAAAATACTGTGGACCCACCATCGGTGTTTTCTCTTTTTACGCTTCTTTAGTTGCAACAACTTATATGACATTGCTATTATGGCAAGGTCTGAATCTTGCTCTAATTTATTTATTTATTTATTTATTTGTTTGGTGTTTTACGCCGTACTCAAGAGTATTTCACTTATACGACGGCGGCCAGCATTATGGTGGGTGGAAACCGGGCAGAGCCCGGCGGAAACCCACGACCATCCGCAGGTTGCTGGCAGACCTTCCCACTTCCGGCCGGAGAGGAAGCCAGCATGAGCTGGACTTGAACGAATCTTGCTCTAAAGCCACACGTCGTGAAATGGAGGAATGCGACATGTTTGCTCTGATAAAAACGCACCATGAATGAAAGAAAACGCATAGGTTACCGCATAAATGGAATCAGAGAAAGCGCATACCGCATGCCGTATCCGGGTACCGCGTGCCGTATACCGCAAACCGCATACCGCGTATATGGAATCTCAGCTTAATGCCGGAGTAATGCCAGAGTCCCCCATTAGAGCCTCTCTCAACCGGCAGTCATAGAACAGGTGAAAATAACGGGCTGGGAGCCCTTATGCGGGATGAATGTTTTCAGTGTGGCTTTTATTGAGCGAAGACGCCGTGTTTCTATAGGACCCACCCAGTCCTTTTTTCCGGGCCAGGCCACTGTTTAATAGATATACCTTCAAACTGCAACTGGTTTGTGACTGGCAGGTAATCGCTGCATTCACAGGTAGTTAGTCTGGGTCAGTCTATTTACTCACCTTTGTTGGGCCTTTATATATTTATATTCACCTTACCCACTTCAGTGTTCACACAGCGAGGTGGTGGTACGACTTACCCACGTCCTCATGACGTATACGTGTGCATAACGTGTGCATGGACCGATATCTGCCATCGCTGCATGACGACCTGGATTAGTCACTACATTGTGGCTTTCAAAACATTCCCATGTATACATAGGCCTATATACAATGTATGCACCGGAATGCCCACACAATTATACATTTGAACCAAATACGCAACTTTTATATTAGTATAAGGCAACGCAATGGCAATGTGGGAAAATTAGAAAGTGCACATGCCCTAGTCAAACCTTTTCAACTGAATACGTATAGATGTTATCGGTATTGGTGTACAGAGACACAAGTCTGTGGCTTCAGTGAAGACTGCACAACCTGGCACATTTCCATAACACATCCACCTTTTCATAATAGCACCAAAATAAGTAGGTTTTTTTTGTCTGAATTTGTTTTGTTTTTTTAGAAAATACGAACAATTTCTTCGTACACATACACAGTCTTGTGGTATGTATGTCATGTATGCTTGGGGTTTTCACGTCGAACATCACAAAATTTCAGTCATTAAGTCATTTGACGACGAAAAGTCAGACCATGTCTTCTTGTGACAGGGCGAGTCCATGCCGCCAAATCGCTGTCGCCATTAAATTGTCATGCCGAAAGACACCAGACATGACACACCACCCAGTAACGTTAACGAGCCAAACACTCTAGTTTCCTTGCTGTACCGGTAACCTCTCGGATCTGAGCGATAAGCATCGCGTACTATTTTTAAAGTCTTTGGTATCACCCGACCCGGCTTTGATCTCGGATTTACCCACTTAGAGGAGGACGTTTTAACCATTAGACTACCATAGCCGTCTGTCATATGGCATCACGGTCCATCCTTAGTAAAACCAAGTTTAACTCTAAGATTTGACATTGACGATTTTGCTTGGAGCTCAGCTTGACGCAGGATATACCTGATGAGCATTTCTTGGTGGAATGTTAGAAAACTGTGACTAAGTGGAGCGTCTTGTGTCTCCCGCATGGGATTGCAGTGATGCAGCATTCTTACTTGATATGCCTGCATACTTTGAGAACGACCTGCTACAAAAAGACACCCTCCTTATGTGGTGGAACGACATTACAACCCACGCAAACAAACAGTGACAACGAGGTGTTTCCTGCAGTATTTCTACAGGCGTTCGAAGTGTATGTCATTATTTTACTCCCCTCAAATTGAAATAAATAAGCGGTTATACGCGTGACGTGCATGCTCAAATAACTGATCTAATCTAGATTGCGTGCTATGCCACTCGGTGCACATCAGTTTGAAACGCCTTGTTAATTAAATTTTGGCTAATCTCGAGCTTTTTTTAAGCGGAGCTAACCATATGGCTGTGAGCGAAATAGAATGAAGGTTTATACGTATAATCATATAGACAACTGGAACCTGCCCTATGCCGTATACGTGTGTAATACGATTCAGTTGTACACAGTCAGCTGCAACCTGCCCTATGTTGTATACATGTGTAATACGCTTCAGTTGTACACAGTCAGCTACAACCTGCCCTCTGTACCATACATGTTTAATGTGCTTCAGTTGTACACAGTCAGCTACAACCTGCCCTCTGCATGTATACACATGTGTAATACGCTTCAGTTGTACACAGTCAGCTGCAACCTGCCCTATGTTGTGTACATGTGTAATACGCTTCAGTTGTACACAGTCGGCTACAACCTGCCCTATGTACTATACATGTGTAATACGCTTCAGTTGTACACAGTCAGCTACAACCTGCCCTATGTACTATACATGTCTAATACGCTTCAGTTGTAAACAGTCAGCTGCAACCTGCCCTACACACTACACATGTGTTATACACTTCATTTGTACACAGTCAGCTACAACCTGCTCTGAGCACTATGTATGTGTAACACGCTTCAGTTGTACACAGTCATCTGTAACCTGCCCTCTGTACTATACATGTGTAATACACTCCAGTAGTACACGGTCGGCTCCAACCTGCCCTGTGCACTACACACGTGTAATACGCTTCAGTTGTACACTAGCAAGCTAAGAGAACAGAAGCTTGTAAAAGCTATACAGTGATTAACAGACAAAGGTAATAAATACATAAAGGTGTTAAAAAAAACTGCAAGGAATTATTTGCATGCATGAATATTTCCAGGGATTCATACAGGCTTAGGCTTGGAAATACGTTGCACTATTGGATGATTTATTTATTTATTTATTTATTTGATTGGTGTTTTATGCCGTACTCACTATTGAGTGAAACTTATATATTTTCTGCACGAGGACAATCGCCTTAGTATATAGACCTACATGATGTACATGTTGTAAAGGCTCATAATGTTGGTCAACACAAAAAGGTATCTAGGTATATAATATGTATTAAACATTGCGTCATATCCACTCTTATTATACACGCATCAGTGTGTTTCACCGTTGTGGAACAACCTAGATATGCATTTAGTTCACGCACATGGTCTGTGTGCTATTGACGGCCCACGGGCACCACTGGTATCACAGAACATAGAATTCTGTGTGTTTAAAACAGCTTATTCTCAATGTGCTAGGATACACCATGATATATTTACTTATGATGATACGACACCAGTATTGTACATATGTTCATTCACGAATAAGACCAACATAGTCATATCCAATTATAGCATAGACGGACATGCACTTGAAAGAGTTGAGACTGCGAAAGATCTTGGGATAACATTAACCAGTAATCTGTATTTTAGAATACAATTCATCTATACCGTTAGGAAAGGTTATAAAATGCTTGGTTTTCTCAAGCCATCGTGCATTTCTTTTACAAAACCCAAGTCACTTGTATCCCTGTACAGGTCTTTAGTTCGCTCCAACTTGGAGTATGGGTCAATTATATGGCCCCCCACCCAAAAATATCTCTCAGACAAGTTAGAGTCCGTTCATAAAAAGTCCATCAAATATCTATGTTTTAAAACTAAAGACGCTTATTCGTCTGAAAAATACAGTGGTTTGCGTAAACATTTCCAGCTGCCCATACTATCTGATCGCCGCAGATCTGCAGATTTAAAGTTCTTACAAAAATGTAACTCTATCGTTGACTCGCCTTACCTAGTATAGACGGTCAACTTTAGTTTTCCTGCCCGGGCCTTACGACAAACGGCAACTTTCTGACCTGCGTCAACTAGAATTAACGCTCGAAAACATTCCTTTTTCCCTCCAGCCATGAATTCCTATAATGCGTTCTAATCATTCCATAGAAATTTTTCTTCACAACAATCTTTTAGAAGGTCAGTTCACTCGATTCTTTTTTAACGGTTTTTCTGTGATTAACATATTTCATGATTATAACGGTTAACAATTCTTATTTTTTTTTATGAAATTTCAACAAGAATAGTTTTATATATTCACCTATGTTTACACGTGGGCTTATAACATTTCTGTATCAAGAATTACATCATATGTTTACCTGTGTTTACACTATCTTTGTACAAAAATTGTATTTTATATTTACCTGTCTCTCTACATATGTGTATTGTACGCTTCTGTTACTCTGTACCTATCCCTGTTATCAGACCTGTACGTGTGCTCCTGGCCTGTTGACTCTGAATATTAATAAACCAATAAATCTAAACCATGTGATATAGGCCTTCTAGGCCTATGTAATATACGGCTCATACCAGCTCTATCGCATGTGTGACATTTTAATTCGGGTAAAAACTAAACCGATGTGGTGAAAGAATTACAGAAGTTGTTAAACTTTGTAGAACGGATAATAACAGATCACGCTTTTAGAGTAACTCCCTTTTGTCCCTTCACTTTGTTTCGCTAATTTGTCATTTCTGTCAATTCTGTCTATTGGCTTATATTAATTTGTTCTACGCCTATCATTATAGATTGGTAACGAAACGACTAAAACAAAAGTCTCAGCGGGCATTAGGCCCCTAATCACTCTTCAGCTGCACGGATTCGAGCAAGCAGAATCATCTTCGTAAAACGACTGAACGTGATTTGTAAGCCTAAAAACAGTAAAATAAAAAATGTCACAGGTAAAGCGAATCAAACCCTCGGGGATAAAGAGTGTAGGGGTGATCTTTCGCCTATATCTGTTTCCTTTTTTCACGTTGAATGCCCAGACGCCCCAGGAAAACCCTAAAACTGCCCCTGCCAGTGGCAAGCGCTTCGGAATGCGAAGCTATCGGAGAAGCCTGGCATGCGCAGAGCAATTATCAGTCTGCGTCGTTTGAAATGCGGCTGTGGGACAGAGGATAGTGAATGACGGAGCACATACAAGGCAGTGGACGCCTCAACCCCAGGACAGGCCCATATCATAATGTTTATACCTACATGGAAACTTTACGTTTTTAATTTCCAGCGATGGTTTTGACTTTTGTAACTCGCTGACTTGTTGTGTGATCCGATATGCCGTGATAGAGGGACTTAGCTGTGATGTTCAGTAAACAGAGGGCCCGATATCCGGAGAGTGAGTAAGTCCTCGATCTGTAGGGTGAGGTAACTTCATAATGGCAGAACTCCAGCAGACACAGACAAATAACAACAACATTACATATAAATGTGACCCAGGGGAACTGGAGGGCTCTGCTAACCCCGTACCCACCCTGGCAGAACTTATGGCACTTCTGGAAGGCACGGACGCCGGCGCTGTGGACACGGAACTGAGCGATGACGAGGGGTCCCTACCCCTGCCAGCCGTACAGACAGTGCACTCTATGAGGGTGGTGCTCAAGGGTGGGGGACCGTGGGGCTTCACGCTGTGTGGGGGAGCAGACGTTAGGACCCCGCTAAGGGTAGCTGAGGTAAGTTGGCACACTTTACCAAAAGCCGGTAAATCGGATAGTCTCCGATGGCAAATAAGCGGAGCTTAAGTAAACTTTATTTTGTCGGGAAGTGTTCACACTGTGACATTGCACCAGTGTTCATCTACACCTGGTCAGCTGACTGGCCTACATAGTCCCTAACACAGCTAGCCTGATTATTCATTTGTACAGGTAACACAAGATTCCCTCCCCCCACAACAACCTTCACCCCCTCCTAAAACTGGTCTGTTTACACCCCCTGCCCTCTCTACCCATCTCTCCCCCCCACCATCTCCCCTACCCCACCCCACCATCTCCCCCCATCTCTACCCCACCCCCACCCCACCCGATCTCTCCCCCCCACCCCCACCCCACCCCATCTCTCCCCCCCCCATCTCCCCCCCACCATCCCCCCCATCACCTCAACATCACCTCACCCTAATTTGAACTTCTGGAACCATATTTAAATACCAGCGGTTTGATTTAAGATTCATATTTGGTGTGATTTTTTAATTTATCCCGAGTTATTATGGCATATCAGCAGCGCACATGTTTGTTTATAGCTAAACTTTTGTAATATTAATTCAACAATGTTAAAAGTACTACCTTAATGTTTTATTGTGCTGCATGACATTCATTTGTTCAGTGGGCATCAGAATGTTAAATAAGGCAGGAGATCGTTTAGCTGGATTACCTATGGCCTGTCTTGGGCTGATTCTAACAGCTTTGTCTCAACCAAGCACATTGTATGTGGGAAAAGAGAATTGTACATCCTGTAAGACTTGGATAACTTTTGCAGTAAATCCCTTGTTTCGAGTCATATACCATTATTTGAATTATTAAGTGGGAGCACACTATTCATAAAACACACATAGTCATATACCATTATTTGGAATTATTAAGTGAAGTACATTATTCATAAAACACACATAGTTATATACCATTAATTTGAATTATTAAGTGAAGTACATTATTCATAAAACACCCATAGTCATATACCATTATTTGAATTATTAAGTGAAGTACATTATTGCTAAAACACACATAGTCATATACCATTATTTGAATTATTAAGATGGAGTAGATGTATTGGTGCAAAGTCTACTGGTGGAAACTGCCATGGTGCATGTTCATACTGGTGTGAAAGTGCCCAGAGGTAACAGTATCATGGTGCGTGTTCATACTGGTGTAAAAAAGCCCAGAGGTAACAGTATCATGGCGCATGTTCATACTGGTGTAAAAGTGCCCAGAGGTAACAGTATCATGGCGCATGTTCATACTGTGTAAACATGCCCAGAGGTAACAGTATCATGGTGCAGGTTCGTACTGGTGTGAAAGTGCCCAGAGGTAACAGTATCATGGTACATGTTCATACTGGTGTGAAAGTGCCCAGAGGTAACAGTATCATGGTGCATGTTCATACTGGTGTAAACATGCCCAGAGGTAACAGTATCATGGTGCATGTTCATACTGGTGTAAACATTCCCAGAGGTAACAATATCATGGTGCATGTTCATACTTGTGTAAAAGTGCCCAGAGGTAACAGTATCATGGTGCATGTTCATACTGGTGTAAACATGCCCAGATGGTAACAGTATCATGGTGCATTTCATACTGGTGTAAACGTGCCCAGAAGTAACAGTATCATGGTGCATGTTCATACTTGTGTAAAAGTGCCAGAGGTAGCAGTATCATGGCGCATGTTCATACTGGTGTAAAAGTGCCCAGAGGTAACAGTATCATGGTGCGTGTTCATACTGGTGTAAACATGCCCAGAGGTACAGTATCATGGTGCATTTTCATACTGTGTAAAAGTGCCAGAAGTAACAGTATCATGGGTGCATGTTCATACTGGTGTAAAAGTGCCAGAGGTAACAGTATCATGGTGCATGTTCATACTGGTGTAAAAGTGCCCAGAGGCAACAATGTCATGGTGCATGTTCATACTGGTGTAAACATGCCCAGAGGTAACAGTATCATGGTGCATGTTCATACTGGTGTAAAAGTGCCCAGAGGTAACAGTATCATGGTGCATGTTCATACTGGTGTAAACATGCCCAGAGGTAACAGTATCATGGTGCATGTTCATACTGGTGTAAACATGCCCAGAGGTAACAGTATCATGGTACATGTTCATACTGGTGTAAAAGTGCCCAGAGGTAATAGTATCATGGTGCATGTTCATACTGGTGTAAACATGCCCAGAGGTAACAGTATCATGGTGCATGTTCATACTGGTGTAAAAGTGCCCAGAGTAACAGTATCATGGTGCATGTTCATACTGGTGTAAAAGTGCCAAAGGTAACAGTATCATGGTGGATGTTCATACTGGTGTAAAAGTGCCCAGAGGTAACAGTATCATGGTGCATGTTCATACTGGTGTAAAGTGCCCAGAGGTAACAGTATCATGGTGCATGTTCATACTGGTGTGAAAGTGCCCAGAGGTAACAGTATCATGGTGCATGTTCATACTGGTGTAAACATGCCGAGAGGTAACAGTATCATGGTTCATGTTCATACTGGTGTAAAAGTGCCCAGAGGTAACAGTATCATGGTGCATGTTCATACTGGTGTAAACATGCCCAGAGGTAACAGTATCATGGTGCATGTTCATACTGGTGTAAACATGCCCAGAGGTAACAGTATCATGGTGCATGTTTCATACTGGTGT